>NC_054539.1:25348183-25655058 GCF_017654505.1 Polyodon spathula
AATTGAAACGAATGAGCATGACATCAACATTTAAATAAAATATGCAAACTTAAAACACGGGTGTTATTTATGTGTTTGTGTACGCTAGTTTGTTGTATTTCTACATTTTGTTATGTAAGTAATTTGTCTCATCAATATTATTTAAATTACAGTCCGTCTGAACACAGTTACTATATTGGACGTCCCTCCAAACATTATCTACTAATAATCAGCACCCTGAGATACTTTGGTGTGAAGGGTGGTACATCAAATGAAAGTTATTATTATTATTATTATTATTATTATTATTATTATTATTATTATTATTATTATTATTATTATTATTATTAATAATAATAATAATAATAATAATAATAATAATAATAATAATAATGCTTACTGTAGGTAGTAGAAATTGGATTAAGAAGTTTCAAGTGTTACAAAAGTAATTAAAACGTATTATTGCATGTCAAAGTTTTTTTTTTTTTTTTTTTTTTTTTTTTGGATTGTGGGGTAGGGGTGAGGGTTATGGACTTCTCACTCCTATGCAGAACACTGTTTATCCTGGTGAGTTAGTATACTCCCAACCCTGCCCCCAAGTGTAAATCACAACATTTACATAGCAATGGTGGTCTGTATATATTGGGGTCTGTTCAATTGATTTAAGTACAGCCATTTAATAACTAAGATATTTGCTTATACAATATATATATACTAATGTAAAATGTAGACCTACTAAGCCAATGTGAGACTTAATTAACCAAACTCCAATGTTCTTCTAAACATAGAGATGGCTAAATTAGGGTAATTGGGTGATTGTGTCCTGTGGTGTTGCTTTGATCGACTCTGAGGATGAGAGGGTGTGTGTACGAAATGTAAAATCTACTCCTACAAGTGTCAAACAAGCATTTCAGGTACAGTTTACAACTGTGGAGCTATAGAAATATTTCTTAAAAATCTGCTTGGATTGTTGATGCCCACCTTCAAAATATATCACTTTCTAAGCTACCTATATATACAGTATATAGATAGGTTTTTACCAACTGTGGCCCTGTAGCTTGTTGAATAAATACAATAAAAAAATAGTCATGTAATAGCATTTTTGTTTGAGATGGCGTAAACCGGGCCATATGTACGAACAAATCTAAATTTTGAACAGTTGTTCAACTTTTTTTTTTTAAATAATACAAAAATATGTTAATATTTACATAACAAGAACCACACAATTAAGTAGTATAATTCAAGGTGTCTTAGGCACTATCAAATTGTTTGCTTCTCATGTTGTAACAAGAATTGTCCACAATTGTTCAAAATAGAAGTAAACGCAACATATACCCCACTATCCCAACATGTCCTGTGAAATTATTGTAAGTCAATTACAAAATTATAAAGTTGTAGTTCTCTACTGTTTATCAACATATTCAAAGTGCATTATTTAAGATGCAGGTGGTAACTGATTCTTAAAATTATTGGCAATTCCTGTTGGAAGTCATTTTTCAGTATGTTTCTAAGAAAATAAATAAATAATAATAAAACAATAATAAGGAAACAATGTTTTTTTTTTTTTATTCATGGTAGCAAACTGGGATTCTGCTGCACATATTAACATAAATGGCAATTCAAAGATGAGAAATAGGTCGTAAAATGCACTCCAGGTGTAAAATACACTTCTAACAAGTGCTAAAGAAGCATTCACAGTAGAATTTACACATGTCTTAAAAGCCTGACCTGGTTTGTTGGTGCCTATCTGCCCAGCACAAATTCACTCACCCCTATGTGTCACTTTGCAAGCATCCAAGTTGTACATGATGTCAGTTACCCAGTAAAACATTTCCTGCTAGTAAAGATTGGGCTATCATTTTTGCATGTTAGAAATGTATTGTTTTGAATACAGGTCTTTTTTTGTGTTATGCTTGAAACTCACAATCTTAATGATATAAACAAAGGTTACTATAAATACAGCCGTACTTTATATTCTTCCTTTGCCCAACCCCCTCACCTCCAATTTAATTAACATACACAGGAATGATGGTTTAGATCTTTAAAATACACCTTAAAATCTCACAGTTGAGGTTAAAAATAGAGATTATTTTGATATTTACTTTTCCATCTGTATAAAGTGGTATTGTAGTTTGTTGATATAAGTTTTCATGCCACTATTTTACTATGCTGGTGTGTATGGCATGATACAACTGCACACATTCTAGTGTGATAAGTGTATTGCAAGCTGTGTCTTTGTTACCTCTGGAATGCATATTATAGATCGTAATCATGTTTCCTATGAAGAAGTCCATTCACTAAATTCCTAAATCAGTGTTTAACAGGTCATAGTTTGACAGCGCAAAAGGATTTATATTCTAAAACAAATCAAAACAAACCTATCACAGTTATACTTCAAAGTGAAAGCTGTGAAAGAGATCAAACAAACTTACTGAACAGAATGGAAATAGTGATAATTGACAAATAATAACATATAAATCAAACAGTGATATAATAAAAACACCACTGACTAGTTTCATAGACCCTATGGACAGGATGGCTTGGTGGTGGCATCACAGACCAGGAAGAGACCGACAAGCGCTGAGCACCTATTTCTGAAATAATAAATAAAATGTTTAAACAAAAACAAAACACTGCACACAAAACAAAATGGCATGATGGCCAAATAAACAGACAAACACAAAATACTGAACCAAATACGTATCACGCTGGTGTAAAGCCAGCACAAATAGCAATTGTTATTTATATTTTCTAGATCTTACTTTTAAGTTCCACCTCTGAACATCCCCAACCCCAGTCAGTTGTCGAGGGATATATAGCTGTTGAGGGATTTGGCTTTCAATTACCTAGTTTATCCCTGACCACTTTCTGCTTTCTACTTTCTGCACAGGGTTTCTCATGTGTGTGGTCGACAGCCAATTTGTCAATAAATTATTAGCTGCCAGCCATGCTTTCTCATGAGTTTATCACGACGGGGAATTGTAACCCCATCCATGCTGTAAAACACCGATAACAAAACATTGTTTTAAAATAAACACAAAACAGCACATTTATGTAATAATAAAAAACACAGGGGTGGGGGTACCCGTCACAGACCCCAATCATCACTAATGTTGAACTACCTAATGTTACCTCAGTTCCAGATTATTATTAAGTCTGTAAAACAAGCTGCATGCCACTGATATTCACAAATTTTAGACAGTATGTAGGAATCAAAAATGTATTTGAATGATCACTTAAATGACATTAACACACTTCAGTCTTGAGAAGGTGCTAAGCATCCTTTTCCACTTTATCTATGTGCAGGTTATTGAATGTCCCGATCTAGCCCTAATTTATTGGTATAAACTAAATGTAGCTTTGTTTACTTGCATTTTAAAACAAACTGCACAAGGAAGTTTATTATTACGAAGAGACACAACTTCTGATTTTACAGAATTAGCACTCCAAAACGAGTGTCATCAGGGTTGTTGGAACACGCCAGCAATTTTCTGTTTCTATTTAAAGTAGCCCTGGCTTGTGTAGTGAAGTCAGTCCAAGAAATGCAGCGCACAGAATGCACCGGTTTATTGTAAAATAAATGAAAGGTTTGAACAAAACAGAAAGAAACACTGAACTCAAAACAAAAATGGCACATTGGCCAAAATAACCAGACAAACAAAAAGTGAACGCAAACCCAAAACAAGTATCGTGCTGATACTTCCAACACGAATAGCAATTGCTATTTCTTTTCTTTTTGTTTCTCCTAACTCTCCAATTCTCTCCACACTGAACGTGTGCACGTGAAACACTCACTCTTTTATGTAGCTGTGCTGAGATTCGATTGATAACCATCATTCAGTTGAATCTCGGCACGTGAACTAATTGTGCACTCCCTGTGCCCCCATACCCACTTTAATCTACATGTGAAGTGATTGTGCAATCCCGTGCCTATATACAAATATACATTTTAAATCACTTGTGCTACATAACCCACACTTTGTGCACTACTACACACATACATTTAAACATCCCACATACAACATAAAACACAAAATATTCATAGGGGCACGGCACCCCTCCAAAAGCATCCAAAAATTCAAAACAATCAATGAAAATATAATGCAAAACTCAAAAGAAGCTACATATTTATGGTACCATACATGGTCTGTATATCACTGCTCGAAGTTTATTTGTCAGTTTCAAATAATGTCTTGCAGTCAGTGTATTTCAAAGGACAAGGCCACCTCCTGCAAAGAGTGATCAGTATTTAGACATTCCTTCTTTCTTTATTTTGAAATCAGATCCAAAAATGACTGGAGAAGCTTGGACCCAAATTAAAGTCCTTCTCCTACAGAGGGCAAACAGAATGTTTTTGTCAGTCACAACACTCGTAATTGTTACACCATTTACTCAATGCTTTTGCCTTCCATGGTGCAAGTGACCTAAGAGACCCTGTTTATTATAACTGATGCTGAAGATTTTATGTTAAGGATGGATGACTACAAGAACCAGCAGTGACAACATACAACATATATGTTAAGCCTCCTGACAACTTTATAATCATCTACAAGGTTGTTTAAAAATGGTAGCACAGAGAAAATTCACAATGTTGGTTTATCCCATCATTGTCATCTATGTAGGTGCCCGTTAACCATGACAAAAAAAGATTGATTTAAAACATCTTAATTCACTTAAGTGCAAAACAGTAATGTTCATTTTCATAATAACAACGAACCTTCTGTGTGTGTGTGTGTGTGTGTGTGTGTGTGTGTGTGTGTGTGTGTGTGTGTGTGTGTGTGTGTGTGTGTGTGTATATATATATATATATATATATATATATATATATATATATATATATATATATATATATATATATATATATATATGATGACAATGTGTTAAGAATCTTAATGGATTATGTGGTCCGCTAATACACCAGGCGATTGCCTAGTGACTGAAAAAAAGGATGACAACCAGCACAAGCAAACACCCGTCTCATTGAAGGCAGTGTTCGTGGAAGAATTCCGTGACCTTTGAACAAACAGCCGGATTAATCAGTCAAGTTCTGGAGGAAAAACACTTACAATGTACATGTATAACATACACACACAACACACACACACCTATATATCTATATATATAATCTATATTATATATAGATGAAATATCTAAGTACAGTATATATTATATATATATATATATACGTCAAAGTTAAAACAGCACGTGACATTTACAGTACTTGAATTATATGCGTTTACAGAAAATAATGTAAAGGGGAATTTCCATTTTAAAACCCCTTATTGATTACAGATATTTGTTTCAATGAAGTGATAATGGTGGGATAACAGGACCACTCCTAAAGAATAAAAGGTCAGTATGTGGTTAACCAGATGTGGCTTTTGTGGGTAGACCTGTTATCTATAGTAATGGTCGAGGCTTAGCGACAGTTATCACTGTAATTACAATGTTTTTTTTTTTTTTAAATAGTTTTTCTCTTGTTATTTGTTCAGTGTTACTGTAATTTCTGTAATAATTGACCGTATGCATTTGGTTTAGGCTTTTGATATTATGAATTACTGATAAAAGTGTTTTGAGGTTTTTTTGCTGGTCCCTTGAAATTTGTATTAATGAGAGTTGACTATATATTTCACAACAAAATAGATAATACTGTAGTTATCTTCCTTCAGAAATGAGTAATCTATACCTCCCCAAGTAATTTTATAGTCTTGCTACCTTGAATTGGCAGCTGTTTAAGGCATCATTAGGAATTCAAATGCAGTCTGTTACAATAAAAGCAAACCGTTTCCATGCATTGATTAGCAAGTGCTAGTGTGTACCATGACTAAAATGACCAGGATGTATTTTATTATTTGATTTTTACATCCTGTATCTCTGTTTCTGTCGATCTGATGACAGAATATCAACCGTGACACTTACTGCCTAACTGACTCTGGATGTTTTCACAGAGATTGAGTTCACCCACCAAAGATTCCTATGTTGTCAATTAATGCACAGATATGATGCAGTGTCACCCATTGAAATTATTAGAAGGACCATTTTTTGCAATGCTATAATAACATTTTGTATTAATTATCGGACAAAATTCTATTGTAGCCTGTAGACCTGGATCTGATTGGGATCAAATGAGCTTGGTTCGCTCAGTCAAACCCAGTAAAAAAAAAGGGTCCACTAAAATTACATATTTTAACTTCATTGTTCAATGTTCCCCTATTTACCTTTCTAATCTGTTGTATGGCTCATTTCTTATCTTATATAAATAGCAGGGTTTTCTTTTTTTTTTTTTTTAAACTTTAACTGACTAGAGATTTCTGAACTAAATGCCTAAAATTGATCATAATCTGCTCACTGCCAGTAGCATTACTAAAGCATTGCTAAAAGCAAATAAAAATAAAAAACATTCTGATAACTCTTTGAACCGTTAAATATTAGCCGACTGTAAAAACAACAAAAGAAAAGATTTATCTGTGAAAAAATTAATTGTGTTTTCAGCTTTAACTTTATGAAGTTATATGATACTTCATCAAACTAAGACAAGTAATCCAGCCCCATGTGATGGTAAACAGTTAAACTTTCACCTCAATTATGTTTTATTTTATTGCAATACAGTATATTTACTTTCATAATGTTTAGTTACCACTTGAATGGGGCATAAAATTGATGTTCGTACTGTTAATACACTGGGACAACTTGTCTGATTCATAAAACTACAGTCAGGATAAGTGCAGTGATGGTATTGTATTACTCTCTGATTTGTGGAGATGGTAATTTATTGGCACGTTTCCCATATGCAGTAAAATTGTGCATTAACTTGACAGGGGATATAGTGAAGGTGAGTTTGTAAGTACATATGTATTGTGTTATATCAACCTTTTTTCTTTAATGAATGAGAATAAACATCTAAATCTCTAAAATAATTGAAAAATATTTTGTGAATGACTAACTATGGCAATGTTGTCCCGCCCTGTGTATATTTCTGTGTTGTATGTTGTGTGTAGTGTGTTAATGTTGGTGTATTGTAATTGGTACACGGGATATAATATGGTTTATGCGCACAAGTATTTAAAATGTATATTTGTATTTAGGCACAAGGATTGCACAGCACTTCACGTGCAAGTAAAATGTAATAATATGTGAGCACGGGGAATTGCACTTTTATTAATTCACATGCAGCAGTACCAAGACTCCAGTTCAATGATTGATTAGTAATCGAGTCATGGTACAGCTGTATAAAAGCAGCATGTTTTCCAGTCCTTAACAAAACATTCCTTAAAATAGTCCCAAAAGACCATTATTCTCAAAAAAATAGTCATTCAAACAAACGTTGCTGAGGAGCTGACTAGTATACACACACCACAGCAGCAATTATAGAGGTCAGCCATGAGTTTACAATGTTTGGCTGTGTTTAGAAAGTTGATATTGTCTCTCAACAGTCATTATTCATGTGAAGTAGCACGTACAAACCACGCACAATCCATCCGCTGTAGGAAGTTCTTGTCTAAAACATTGTACAAATTCAAGACAAAAGTATATAATCTTCTCACGCTAAAACTCTGTACAACTGAGGTTCTTTTACATGGAAACATGTCCGGAAGTTGTATGTTAGACTTCAGCATCGTGTTTGTGATGCAACTTTCTACAATACATAAAGGCCGCACCACCAAGCAGTCCTTAAAAGCTGCTGGAATTAGCCATGGCCAGGTGATCTGATCAAATAGAGAAACATACACGCTATAGTACGAGGGGTGTATTTTTTATTTTTATTTTTATGTGACACCATTTATTCAACATTTCAAATTTTTGCCGTTTGACAAAAAATATAGTGCTTTATGGTTTGTTTATTATGTAAGCAACGTTATAAGAGCAGACGCGGTATTTCGACATTCGAAAAAAAAGAAATAAAAACAGTAGTAGCTTGCAGCATTATACTGTTTCCTCACTAAGGATTCAGACTGTGTTTTAGTTAGTGCTGGGACGAACATGTAATTTTCATGCTCAGATATTTGTTCAAGATTATTCCCTTGAATTACCTCTTCCTTGAATAAGCACCACACTCAGATATCACATCTGTAATAGGTGCTGCACACGAATATGCTGCACTTAATAATGAAACATGTTAATAAATAAACACATAGAAAACACAGTATGGCAAAACATTACAAATAGAAACAAAATTAACTGAATAAACATGAATAAAATGTATTTTAAAGAATAAAATTGCACACTGGATCATACCGGTATTTTACTGTAAAGTTTATGGAACCCAAACAAACAAAAAAAGAATACTATAGATACACAGCACTATGTACACCTGTAGGTGTAACGCATACAGAACCACTAAAATAAATACAACTATTTAGGAATTAGCAAGAAAAGTAATACATTTTATTTGTAATGCAGGAGCTGTATGATTATTATTATTATTATTATTATTATTATTATTATTATTATTATTATTATTATTATTATTATTATTATTATTATTTAAGTTTCTTCAATGCATTTCTTTTTTGTTGTATGCACGGTATTTTGACTAATAAGAGATGCTGCAGAATCCTGATCCACACTGGAAGTTCGAAGAGTGGGGGGTATGGTGTTTTGGAGTGTCAATTAGAAGCAGAAGCTAGTGTAGCTCTCACTGTAGCTTTTCTGTTTTGATGATAGCCACTGGATCAACTCTTCTTCCTCACTGAAGCTCTGCTTGAATCAGGACACCGTGAGTGTTTAGTTGTATTGCTTGCTGAAGAGAAAGAAATGCACCTTATAATAAAGATTTCAGCCCTAAGACTCTTAGAAACTACTGTAAGAAAAGAAAGGGAAAATAAACCGGCCTCCTTGGTGTTGAATTGATGATTCTGTCTTGGTATTATTTCCCTCTCCACACTACATTGGTATGTGACCTCACCTAGACCCTGTTCACACTTACTGAGCCGGCCTTGGGCCGTCTCTGGGCTGCCTCAAATTTCCTGTTCACAGTTGAGGTTTTAGGGGGCCTAAATGCGTTCACATATGTGACTGAAAAGGAAGCCTAAAATGCGGCAAAGTGCTTGTCAAGAATGTAAACAGTGACGTAAACACCACATTCCTGGAAGTCAACATAAGAGATCGAGCTGGGAAATTTACAAACGTAAATATGGCCATCTTATTTTTTGCAACATTGTTGGTACTGTACTTATTGCATAAGATACGACAAAGGTGTGTGAACTGTATTATATTCGCCGCCATCAGTCTCAGATAGCCAAGTTTCTGTAACACCTAACACATCATAATTACTTGTTAGTGCAGAAGTTTCCAGTTCTAGAATTTTGTTTTTGAGATCTCTAGCATTTAGATAAATACATTTAATGGCTATCTTACCTGAGTTGTTGCCCTTGTTTTGATGTAGTCTCCCTTCAATTTTTTTGTTGATTTCTCCCTCCTTCCTTTCTAGTTTAAATGCTTCTGAACCTCCTCGAGGATCCTGTCTCATCATTTTCAATGATGTTATTGCTTATGCATTTCTCCAAAGGACATAAGGGTGTTTTTAAATGATAATATAATGTAATAACTATAATTATATTAGCTATTTTAAGTAGACAGTATCAGTATTTACAAAAAAAAAGTCTACATTCTATACAATGCTTTATTATTATATATTATTATTATTATTTATTATTATTATTATTATTATTATTATTATTATTATTATTTTTGCAGTGCTTCAAAGTTGCTGGTGTTTGGCCAGTCAGCACTTTCTTTTCTATTTTACCATGCTGACTAACTATTTAATCAAACTTTGCTTTTGAGAGGCCTGAAGGCTGATTGTGATGAGGGTCTTATATTAGTGTTGCACCGTACAGAACCTCTAGGATCATTGTGCACTAAAACCTGTGCAAGAGGAAAATGTAGTTGATATAAAGTCATAGAGCAGATGCTTTTCATCCAAAGTGATTTACAGAGACTAGGGGGTAAACTACACACCACCAGCTGTTACACAGTCACTTACACTAGGACCTCTGTTTTACGTCTCGTCCAAAGGTCAATATTCTGACAACTAGCAGTATACATTAAAATGTTCTTAATAAAACTAATGCTAATGTCATGATATGTTAAATATTGATATTGTTTTAAAACCCTTGATCAATTTCGGCAATACACTGTTACAATGATATTTCAAATACCTTTTGTGCTATCCATTAGCTGAGAAGGCTTTGGAAGGATTAAGACAAAAGAACACTTTGAAAGATAACCCACGTTCCTTAATAATTTTCAGCAAGCATGAAATGACATGCAGTCAGGCTTGTCTTTGTCAGCTATGTGTAGAAATAAAATAAATGCTAGGGTATGGCACCGTATGGTGTACAAGGTGAGTCATACAGTCAGGAGAGCGCAGGTTTGCCGTCCTGGCTGTGTGAAGTGGTCGTTCTTCACTGGGGTTTCCGGATTGAGTGTTGCATTCTCTCTGGCACTCCCACAGGTTAGGGAGGCAGAACCTACAGGAACCGTTTCTGCTTGTCATGCTACAGCATACCAACCGACCAGACACCTGGTGAGCTCAGTCAGATATATGCAAGGCTTGCCTCTGTCCTACAGATGCCGGTTATTCACTAACATCTGCTCTGGGGTCCATGGGTGGAAAAGAGGAAACTGGCTTGGTTGTTGGACGCCTACTGAACCTTTAGTTCTCCTGAGTTGTGTGGGGAACTGCTTTTTTTTATTATTTTTTTTTTTTACTATATATCATGTATTATGCATTTCTCTGTAATTAAAGTATGATGGATTTCCTTGTTGTTACTGCATCTTGTAAAGCGCTTTGTGATAGCGATCCACTATGAAAGGCTCTGTATAAAATAAAGATTGACTGATTGATTTTATTTAACGGACTAAAAATTCATTTTACAATATATTGTTATTAATATATATTTGCAGCCAACTTACCATACATTTTAAATATATTATGTTTTAGCTTTACATTTGTCATGTACATTTATGGATGCTGTTTAAATATATAAAAAATATATTTAGCAACAAATTTGTGTAAATATTATGGAACTAAATAAAAATACATTAAAAATCCATTCATGCATTCATAAGTATTATGATACTAATATATGATGTTGGCCTAAGACATTGATTAAAGTATTGATATAATATATATAGATATAATATATATATATATAGATCTATATATATATATATATATATATATATATATATATATTATATACTTTACAGTAATATTATATATATTTAATTTTATTGAAACATGTATTTACCTTTTTAAATTGAATATTAATCAGTGTGTTTATTATAAAAAAAATATTAGAACATAAGAAAGGTTACAAACGAGAGGAGGCCATTCAGCCCATCTTGCTTGTTTTATATATGTATATGTCATATATGAAGATTGTCGGAGCGGACTCATGTAAATTAATTGCTTGCAAAGGATGCTGGGGGTTGGGATATTTGTGTGTAAACTGTGATTATTTGTTGGTTATTGTTTGTGTTAATGAGGGGTGAGTTACTGCTGTTGGTAATCTTTGTAAAATAACACCTCTGGTGTTAAACGAGTTTAGCTGTTTCTTTTTTTAATCCTTAAAGGTCTTTTTAAGTGCTTTGCTTGTCTACAGTATTGTTTGTTTTTTTTTGTTATGTGCCATACACAAATACATACTGTTTATTAAATGTTATAGTTCAAATGTATACATAATGCATTATGTCAGTTTGAATGATGCAAAACCAATATTCTATAAATAAAAAAAAATGCAGCCTGAGAACGACCAGCTGGTAAATTCAAATATTTGCAGGCAAACAAGCCTGATCCCTGTTAAACCTTTAATAGCCTCTTAATATGAGCCAAATGCAACATTAATTCTTGTGAAGTTTGGAACTGAAATATCCTTTTACATACTTTGACTAAAGCATACATCGTATGCATATTTATAATAAAACAACAAAGTATTCCCTTTTCTGATTTTTACTAACAAATGTAGTCAGTCTGACCTTAAAAACCCAAATGGTTTTAACCATATTGTAGTCTTTTTTAAAGTTTTTGAGATATTATAGTAATTAAATAAAGACTTGGATCGCATTATTGAGGAGTTTGGTGATAAATCAAGTGATCAGGAGATGATTTATCAGTATGCATGACTATGAAGAGGTATGTGATAAATACAGCGAACAAGGGATGGGGCATGGCAGGAGATGCAGTGCTGAGTGTCATGTTGATATGCAGTGCCTTTTAAACCTGTTTTACTGTGAATAAAATTACTTTTAAACAGTGCATGTAAAATAAACAGCTTGTGTGAAAATAAATTGGACCTGATGTGCCTGACAAGCACTAAATTAATGGACCGCAAAGGGTTAAATAAATCAATCAAGTGTTACAACAATCACTGTAATTGGTAGGCAATTGAAAAATAGACATTCCATTATCATTTGCACTGGATCCTCCTCTTCCTGGCCCAGCGGATCTGAATAATTTGTGGCTGCTTACCTCAGTGACCCAGTTGCGGGTCATTCTTGAAGCTTATGTGGGCCACAATCCTGCAAGACAACTTCAGGCAGTTTGTGGAGTCTATGTCATGACAAGTCTAGGACATCACTGTGGTAAAAAGCGGTCCGAATTGATATTAGGTGTCGGGTCCTTATACCAGTAAATGTACTACTACCGTACAAACTGTAAATCAATGACCAATCGTCCCCAACACAGATTTGCAATTTAGACCAAAAATCTGTGTTGATAAGGGCTTCACATTTTATACTGGCCCGAAACATAAATACACTGTTTTATTTTCTTGTGTTGAGGCACCCTAAGAACTGCTCAAATAAAAAAATGAACACAGACAGGAATTAGAGTGATGTTTTGTACTGCCATTACTTATGCCCAGGCTTGCTCATCAGTGTTTTATCTTCTACCAGTTATTTTATTATGAACTGGTAATTCAACAGTGCCATTGGTGGATAAACTATAATTAATTATTATTTTAAATGAAGCCATAAGGAGTTACTATTACGATAACTAAGACTACTAATAATAAAACAAACAATTCATTTGAGATCAGTAAAACTGAGTGTGTGTCATATTAAAGAATACGGGCCTGGTCAAATTCCCAAATAAAACTTCAACAAATCTCCTGCTTCCAGATACCCACTGTAGACCAATTAAGTTGCATAAAAAGAAACCCTTTCTAAGTTGGATTGGCTTATAACTTGATTTAACCTTAAATGAAAACAAGGATAAGAGAATTCTGAGAAAACATGCTTCTGGTAGCCTTAAGAAACATGCAGGGGGTCATTTGGAATTCACTCAGGGCAATGTTCGAAAAGCATGTTTTGTGAAGTTATCTAAACAAGTACAATGAACTGTTAAAAGCAAAACAGTCTATGTGCAGTGATGAATTGTAAACATAGGACCGAGGAGTAAGAGTTTAAAAACTAGGACCACTTAAAATAGTATATATTTTCACTGATTTGATATTGTTGTTTTTTCTGATTTGGTGCTCATGCTGGGTTGGCTGAACAAAAGTCCTCAATACTGTCCTCTATTCTTGTGACTGCCATCCATCCTAAAGACCTGCAGCTAATTTTACCTAAGTGTGTGCAAGTTTTGTGCACAAAGCTGTTTAAGTTAAGAACTCATTTGTGTTGCATCACTGATTTTTTTACATATATACCTTATACGCACCTATATGAGTGATAATCTTTTTCACGTCTTTACAAGTCCACAAATTGTGGTCATATTTTATGTAAGAGTTTTCTCAAGCAGTAACATACATTGTCAACAGGATATAACAATTGTAGTTGGTATTTCCTGTCATAAATAAAAGAACCAGCACTCCTTTTACTATTATTGACCTGTTTGTATCAAAGACTGGAAAGTAAAATGTGGTGTTCCTGCTTTTAAAAATATATAAAAGAATGAAAAACAGAGAGATAAAGCAGCTGGAAGTTGTAGTTGAACAAATCTCTTTAAAATGAGTTGTTTAACAAAATAATGCTCAACAATCAACTCAATCATTGAAGAAAATATGCATGCTAACCACCCTTCCGTGCTTAAGGGTGTTCATTATTGAGAAAAGCTGTCTGTGTGTGTTGTGAAGGAAAGCTGCTGCCACCGGTACATGCTCTTTTACATATACACAACAGTGCATTAACAAAGAATTCTGAAACAGACACAAGCTAGCATGAAAAGCTATTTAATCAAATCTAAAAAGGCTGAATAGTGAATTCAAGAAAAAATAGACCAAGTTAGAAGTAAATGTGTAGAACATATTCACAAAATGACTGAAGCATATTTTTTTTTCTTGTTGGCTCTTATTGACTGGTTTAACTATTTCAGATAATTTAAACTCTTTATACAGGGTTACAATAAAGGGACCAAAGAAATACATTTTTTGAATGTAATCTGAAAGATGTCATTCATGGAGAGATGTTGAGTGTCACTGTGGATTTGACACCTGCTGCAGTTTTTAATGTTACTCCTAGGATAGAATACCTCCTATAACAACTAATAACTAATTAACCAGTTAATTTACTGACACCTACAGTATCAGTTCCAACACCCCCCTTTGACACATGGACGCAGCTATTATACTTTTCGCCTTCTTCTAGTGAGTTCATTTTTCATTTCTTTCCGGTATTCCGAAACAAGACCAAAGTTTAGTGCTGTGAAGGGACAAAATAAAACATTATATTTGTTCATTAATTTTATAATTTAAATTACTTTGATGATATTAAATGCTATTAGCTAATGCTTAGTCATTTTATAGCATACTGTACATTAGTTTTGCTACTGTCCCGATAATGGAGAACAGAATGGATTAACAAAGCTCTAAGATAGTTGCAAAACTCAGTGGCTTTTTTTTTTTCTCATAACTTGGAGAATTAATCTACATAATTTTTGAAGATACTTCTTAAAAATATAAAATCATTTTTATTGCCTTTCTAAAATGTTTGTTTGAATAATTGTCCATCACAAAAACATAAGTATGGAAATGTTTATCCACTGACAGGTTAAACTAAATTATTTAAAACACACAGTAAAGCTTCTTTCTGTCAGTCAACTTTTAAGAAGTTGTAGCTGAGGCAAAACATACTTGTTCTTTTGCGTCCATTGGATAGTGGGTGTTGAAGCTTAGAATAGCTCTTTGCAATATAACTCTTTTTCTAAAGAGGAAAATATATCAATGCAGCAAAGTCTGCATTTTGGATGGAAATGCCTTGTCAAACAAATAGGTCTTCAATCTTTATGCTCAGATCCTGATATGTTTCGGAAGAGAACTCAATAGAGAGCATGGTACCTGAATGCTCTACCTCCCACAGTTTTGAGCCAAGCCTTTGGGATGGTCAGAAACCAGATTAACCAATGTGCACCAGTGATTAAAAATAGAAGAATGCAAAATAAAAATCACCTTAACGTGATGAGAAGTAGTGTAAATGACAATCAGAACCGCCCCAAATTAACAGTACCCATAAACGTCATATTAGCTTGTATTTGTATTAAAAACACAATAACGCATTCTACTAAATTTCTTGTTGTCACAAACCATTCAAGCACCTTTATGTTTGTCCCTCAGAGGCTGCCTTGGTTTAGACTTAACATACATGTAAGTAGCACGGAAATAATGTAAGGCACTCAATCACATTAGTTAAATTTTGTTATTGGTTTTATATAAAAATGCCACGTCGGAAATATATAAGTGGTTCGGTCAAAAGAAAATTAAAGAAAAGCAATGGCGTGGCAACGAATTACTCAGCAAAGTGCCTGAACTGAGCAATTTTTTCAATCAAGTGGTAATAGGGGAATGTCAAGTTCAGGCTGTGCTGTCGAAGCTGGTGTACAGAATCAAAACAAGCTGAGAGTAGGTCCCCCAGCTAGAGATGTCTGAGGCTGCAATGAGGAAATGTCATCCTAATGCACATAATGTTCTTTCACAACCTTCTTATCGACAGATCCATCTGAATGGCAGGCAATTGATGAAAATGGCAGAAAGCACTGGATTGATAAGGGCCTGCCCCTTTGCAAGAATCACAATGCAGATTTCAAAGCGCCTGACCGGCAGTACAAAAGCTTGGTTTGTCAGTCTTACAATCATTATGTGTGCAAGACATTTTCAGCCAAAAGTTAAGTGGGACTGATTATTGTGCTCGCCTTCAACTTGTGCTGTGTTTCGTTTCTTATTAAACTTTTTTTAGACAAGAAGCATGTGTATCAAGGGACATAAAGAATAGGTTAAAAAGGAGAACTTATGTCGTAACATTAAAAAAAAGTGCAAATTATTTTCTTCATAATCTTTGTTGCTTCAGTGTTTTCTGCTGAGAAAGATCTATAATTATTATTATTGTTATTATTGTGGGGGGCAGTTACGGAAGAGCACAGGGCCCCAAAATAGTTTCATCCAGCACTGTCAGTAGC
Source organism: Polyodon spathula (assembly GCF_017654505.1). Classification (NCBI taxonomy): domain Eukaryota; kingdom Metazoa; phylum Chordata; class Actinopteri; order Acipenseriformes; family Polyodontidae; genus Polyodon; species Polyodon spathula. Next base: position 25,364,559 of record NC_054539.1, read on the forward strand.
CCAGCAGTAGCAGAACATAGAGAACGGGCTGGAATGTATTCAGACAGCATGTCTGAAAGGTACTGAGGAGCTAGCCCATGAAGAATCTTATAGTTCAACACGATCATAAAATCCATCCGAAATTAAACAAGCCATTGAAGGCTTCCCATAAATACACGGACAGGATCAGTGCGTATAGGTCTCGTTTTGGATAAGGATTCATCAAATACTATCCATAAATACTGCATTTGGATATATTGAATACTGTCCCCTTCAACACATTGTAGCAGATCTAAAAGTTTTCCTGATGTTGGATACAGTGGAGATCGATCTCCTTAGAATTGGAAAAGTGGTTCTACTTAAAACTATACTAAAATGACACTCAGAAAAGAACGTCAGACAGACATTCAAGCAGCTACTGACGTACGCTTGCCTCCACTATATCCACCCTGGGGGCACTGTTGAGCTTTGAGATATAAAGACGCATTTCTTTGAGCTCCCATGGACGGTAATTTAATTTTACGACTCCCATCCATATAAACCTTTATTTTTTGAGGGCCTGTTCCATATTACATTTTTACTGGATACAATTTTATTGTTTTTGTGTTGTTTTACATGAGAGAGAGAGAGAGAGTGTCGCAATTTTACAAGGATTGTAAATCAGAAATCAGAATTAAAATTGCTTGTATAGTTGCAGAGCTATACAGGATTCTGTAATGTGTGTATTTTACAAAAACGAGACGAAATGGCGAATTATTTATGTGTTCTCCATCGATATAGATATATATATATATATATATATATAGCTATATGCTAGAGCCAGTCTGCCCACGGTTTATATATATATATATATATATCTATATATATATTATATATATATATATATATATATACACAGTACTGTGCAAAAGTTTTAGGCAGGTGTGAAAAAATGTTGTAAAGTAAGAATGCTTTCAAAAATAGACATGTTAACAGTTTATATTTATCAATTAACAAAATGCAAAGTGAGTGAACAGAAGAAAAATCTACATAAAATCAATATTTGGTGTGACCACCCTTTGCCTTCAAAACATCATCAATTCTTCTAGGTACACTTGCACACAGTTTTTGAAGGAACTTGGCAGGTAGGTTGGTCCAAACATCTTGGAGAACTAACCACAGTTCTTCTGTGGATTTAGGCAGCCTCAGTTGCTTCTTTCTCTTCATGTAATCCCAGACAGACTCGATGATGTTGAGATCAGGGCTCTGTGGGGGCCATACCGTCACTTCCAGGATTCCTTGTTCTTCTTTACGCTGAAGATAGTTCTTAATGACTTTCACTGTATGTTTGGGGTCGTTGTCATGCTGCAGAATAAATTTGTGGCCAATCAGATGCCTCCCTAATGGTACTGCATGATGGATAAGTATCTGCCTGTACTTCTCAGCATTGACTATTAACTATTAATAGACTTAATTCTGACCAAATCCCCAACTCCATTTGCAGAAATGCAGCCCCAAACTTTCAAGGAACCATGCTTCACTGTTGCTTGCAGACACTTATTCGTGTACCGCTCTTCAGCCCTTTGGCGAACAAACTGCCTTCTGCTACAGCCAAATATTTCAAATTTTGACTCATCTGTCCAGAGCACCTGCTGCCATTTTTCTGCACCCCAGTTCCTGTGTTTTCATGCATAGTTGAGACACTTGGCCTTGTTTCCACATGGGAGGTATGGCTTTTTGGCCGCAAGTCTTCCATGAAGGCCACTTCTGACCAGACTTCTCTGGACAGTAGATGGGTGTACCAGGGTTCCACTGTTTTCTGCCAATTCTGAGCTGATGGCATTGCTGGACATCTTCCGATTGCGAAGGGAAGTAAGCATGATGCGTCTTTCATCTGCTGCAGTAAGTTTCCTTGGCCAACCACTGCGTCTATGGTCCTCAACGTTGCCTGTTTCTTTGTGCTTCTTCAAAAGAGCTTGGATAGCACATCTTGAAACCCCTGTCTGCCTTGAAATTTCTGCCTGGGAGAGACCTTGCTGATGCAGTATAACTACCTTGTGTCTTGTTGCTGTGCTCAGTTTTGCCATGGTGTATGACTTTTGACAGTAAACTGTCTTCAGCAACCTCAGCTTGTTAGTTGAGTTTGGCTGTTCCTCACCCAGTTTTATTCCTCCTAAACAGCTGTTTCTGTTTCAGTTAATGATTGTGTTTCAACCTACATATTGAATTGATGATCATTAGCACCTGTTTGGTATAATTGTTTAATTATACACCTGACTATATGCCTACAAAATCCCTGACTTTGTGCAAATGTACCTAGAAGAATTGATGCTGTTTTGAAGGCAAAGGGTGGTCACACCAAATATTGATTTGATTTAGATTTTTCCTCTGTTCACTCACTTTGCATTTAGTTAATTGATAAATATAATCTATTAACATGCTTATTTTTGAAAGCATTCTTACTTAACAACATTTTTTCACACCTGCTTAAAACTTTTGCACAGTACTTGTGTGTGTGTATATATATATATATATATATATATATATATATATATATATATATATATATATAGTATATAGACTGCAACTCTCACACGGTTCGTTGCCCCTTTCAAACAGGACCCAGGACACAGAAATTAATTTTTTCAGCGCCGATGTGCACTTTTAATTAAAAAAATAAGCAAAATAAACAAACACAAACAAACACCTAGCTCCTTCGGAGCACTGACTACACATTTGTTGCAGGTATCTGACTAGCTCGCAGGATGAATCACACAGTTTAAACACAAAACTTACATTTTTTTATGCCTGCTCGGGAACAGAGCACACTTTCTGCTCCCTTCGTTTCAGCAGCCTCGAGTAGACTAGCTGCTGACTATTTATACCCTGCACCCAGTCCTAATTTGCAGTGATCCCCAGGTGCGGGTGATAATTAAACAATAAAATAATTAACCAAAATGTGCATATGCACATGTTTTTGGTAGGGAGAATATTAACCCCTCCCTGCTGTATATATATATATATATATATATATTATATATATATATATATATATATATATATATATAAATATGTATATATATATATCTAATTTATTTTTATTTTCTCTAATTGTATATATGCATGACAACTCTGAAGCAAGGGGAAGGGTTAAGGGAAAAAGGTGAAATATTTTCTGAGCTTAATCAGTATGTTCATGCTTTGACTTTTTCATTATTATATATTAATTATTATTATTATCATTGTATTATTTTTTTTTTCTCATACACCTGTGTGTGCAGTTGTGGCAGGCTGGTGAACGGATAGAGGCCCAGAGACAGACTTCAGTTCAAAAAATAACTATTTTATTATAAATAAACACAAAAATGAAAGTGCACAATGGCAAAATAACAGATATTCAAACACAAATAAAGCAAAAACAAAACTCACAAAAATAAAGGTTTCCAGGCTGGGCAATGCCTTCACTGGATTTAAACAATTTCAAAAATACAAACACACAACCTGCTTCCTCAGTTCCCTCCTCTCAAATGAGAAGCAGAGGCCTCCTTTTATGTCAGGTGGCTGGTCGCTGATTGATCGTTAATTAAAATAACCATCTAATCAACCCCAGCCACCTGAATATAATAAACCCAGTCAGGTAGGGGAAATTAACCCCATCCCTTCCAATTTAAAAAGGGCACAGCGGTATTTTCAAAGGAGAAGGATATGTACACATAAGAATGTCTGTTACTGTATTTTATGACCTGTAACAACTTTTCATTTACTGTACAATGGATGGGATGTTATTGTTTTGTTGTTGTTATTGCACTGCTGTTTTTTTTATTATTATTTTTTTTTTTTTTTTTTTTTTATAAAATGTAATTGTATTGTATATGTAATCTGATTTAGCAATTTAGACCACTGATAAATATTTCAATTTTAACTCATCTCTCTCTTGAATTACCACCTTGCTGATTCAGACAGAATTAACTCCTGCTTCTTTTGCAGTTGTTATTTCAACCAAACCAGTTTGGTCCTATTCATTATTTTTAGCTTTCTTTAACTCCTTCGGAGTAAACGTTAACTGCTTCAACCATTTCCATCTCCTATCTGAACCCAGGATCCCCTGTCTACCAACTTGAGGTGGTGTTTATTTAATGCCATGCTTAAAATTAACATCCAGTGTAGTTTCAATGCAAACATGGACTTCATCCTCTGCTACTGTCTGGACTAAACATTCAAATTCACAAAACAACAGTGCCATTATTATTCAAAGCAGTACCAGCAAAATAATATTATCTATTTACTTTCAATCAAAATCTGCTTGCAGCTGATTTAATGTGCACAGCACTGAGCTCGATTTCATAGTATAACTCACACACACAGAGCCTGCAGCTTCGCAAAGGCAAGCAGGCCACTCCCAGTTTCCCAGCTCAGTGTACGAGACAGAGCAGTATCTATCAGAATAGTGCACTAGATTTTAATATTTCTGAACGTGTGTTTATTGTCAATGGAATCCAGTTTGTTTCATTGTATGATATCCCAGAGGGGCCTCCAAAAATGTAGTGAATTAGGTATACAATTTATTTATATATAAATTAGTCTCTAGGCAGCCTGTTTCAGAATGTCCAAATGTTAATACCGGAGACATACCATAATAGTTCAGGTGAGATCATGTAGAACTTGAATTCCCTTGACAATTACCGACATTCACACAATGTGTCAGAAATGTAAAACAATAGTTTATTTAGGAATAAAAAGGGATGCACAACTAATCTAATATTACAGAAATGAAAGGCTACTGGTTAGAAATATGTGTCAATAGTGTAAAGTTCATTGATTCCATAGTCAAACGATTACAATGACCATAACATCAATAGCATACATGGTTAATATACTAATATGGAATATGGCTTATCACACAAAGTGTCATTTTGCACTAGTAATTTCAATACCCGTTTTCTCTTTGTAATCAATCATGTCAATATGCATAAGAATAACTTCAAGTTCCCATTCAGAAAGGAATCCAACATTCCAGTACCTAATTTAGCAAATTAGTTTTACCATGTTAATTTAGTTTAGACATGATGTACCAAACTAATAATACATACATATGTTATTAACCTCAGTTGATTATATATTCAAATTAACTCAGAAATGGGGCAATGATCAAATTCTTTGCATTTACAAGGCAACTCTTTGGAGTTGCACATTTCAAACAAACAAAATACATTTCTTACACACTCTAAAACAGGAAGTTATATTCTATTCCTAGAACAATTTATCCGCTTAACTTGATAGAATTTGCTTCAGTTACTTTCTCGGGTCATAAAGTATTTAATATTAGATATGTTGAATACTTATCGATTTCCATATAAAGAAATCAATCTTTGTAATGAATACTGCAACTCTCTGGATCTAAATTTCCAATGTAGAAGGTACTTTGCTGTACGCATTGTATTGTGTAGGCCTGCAATAAACAAAGTTATTTTCAAATGGAGATCAGCTTGTTGATCTCCAAGTCTTGCAGCATTAAAGTTGTTGACAGTTTTCCATCTGGAAATAGTTCATTTGATCAGCCATAACCCAATTCAAATAATACATTGGAACTGAAGTTATGTAGTTCATAGAAGTGTTCTTGTAGCAAATCTTGTATACAGCTCGTACATGACCTTAGGTCTAGCTGCTGGGTTTGCTTCCATTTACTGTTTGTCTCACTTCAAAGCTGATTTTAGCCATTCTTCAGAATATTAGTTCTTCCTTGTCTTCTGTGAATTTGAGCACTTATGCTCCCATGATTCAGCAACTTTGTTCAGAGCAGTTTAGCTTCCATTTTGTTCCTCCAAACTCCAAGCCACTTCTAGCGGGTGAAACTCACTTCTTTCTCTTGCCTGGAGTGCTGTTCCTCTATGGTGCAAACTCAAGAAGGGGCAAACTCAAGCATTGGCAAACTCCAACTCTCTCATAGGCAAACTTCTTGTTTGTGGAGAGCAATCCCTCAAGCACACACCTTGTTTGAAAGTTGCACAGCTGGTTTTATTGTCCTGACTTCCACCCTGTGATTGGTTAGTTTGGTTATTTTGGGATGTGTCTGAGTCCATGTGACGTGTTTCTCATTTGTTGATTTTGTTCAGAGAGAGCCCGTTGTTTTCAATTGGTCCGTGGTTTCGACCCTTGTCGGCTCTATTTATAAGAGGTACTGTTCACTGTCCAACGTGTCAAAGCATACTTAAAACTGTCTGGCTTACCTTCTGCATGACACTGCTAGCGCCTAAATGATTCATTCAATGATAGGTAATGATAAAACACTTGTCCAGCAGTTAGTTTAAGACTCTTTCTAGAAACATTCAGTGGGGAGTTTGTGACCAGAAACACGGAGAATGGTTTAAGATTACCTTCTGTGTGTTTCAATTCTGTTACTTTCATACACAGAATGATATTCTAATTCATGGCATCTAGTACTGGACTAAATAATAGAAGATGTTTAGTGAATTTTGTTAGCTTGAATGTGAAGGGGCTGAACCATCCAGTTAAGAGAAATAAGGTTTTAGCCCATCTACAAAAACTTAATGTTGGAATTGCTTATCTACAGGAGACCCACCTGCATACTTATGACCACTTTCATATTCAAAATGGTTGGATGGGGCAGTTATTTCATACAACTTTTCATACTAAGGTTAGAGGCATAGCAATTATTGTGCACAAAAATGTGCTCTTTACTGCTCCCCAGACTCTTATTCTAATGGGTGCTATGTTATAGTGACGGGCAAGCTATTGGATAAACCAGTTATCTTGGCCAATCTTTATGGACCCAACTGGGATGATACCTAATTTTTTAATAAATATTCTGTTTTCATTTTCTGAACTTCACACCCACCAACTGATCATGGCAGGAGACTTTAATTGTGTTTTAGACCCCTGTCTGGACCTCTCCACTACAAAATAAATGTATCATTCTAAATCTGCTACTGTTATTCATTGCTTTCATGAAACTTACAAAATATCTGGCCCATGGCATTTTTTTTTTATTTCCTTCAGCAAAAGAGTATTCTTTTTTCCGCAGTCCATCACACACTCATCAATTGATTATTTTCTATTGGATAATACATTGCTTCCCTCATTGGCTTCCTGTAAATATCACAGTATTTTAATCTCTGACTATGCCCCTGTAGTAATGGAACTTGCATTTGCTGCTCAATACCCGTCTTGTCGTAGGTGGTGCTTTAACTCTCTCCTACTGCCTTTCTAGAAACTAATAATACCCCAGAAATATCTTTCTCCACTCTATGGGAGACATTTAAGGCGTATATTCATGGTCAGATAATCTCACATACAACTCAGGTAAATAAATGCTGTGAGGCACGACTTTTGCAAATGACACATTATTTTGCAAACAGATCAAAGCTATGCATTGACTCCTATCCCTAATCTTTATAAAAAAGAGGCTGGCTTTACAAACTGAATTTAACCTTCTTTCTACTAACCATGCTTGACAACTTTTGTTTAAATTATGCCATGCCACTTACGAATATGGCAACAAAGCCAGAAAACTGCTAGCTTTTCAACTCTGCCAGTTTACTGCTATGCACTTGATCACTGAAATACATACACAGTCTGGTTCAACTACTGTGGATCAATTTAATGTTAATAACACATTTAAAAGGTGTTATTCTTCTCTTTACACCTCTGAAATTCCTACGAACTCTTCTCTGCTTCATTTCTATTTTGAGGTTCTTGACGTACCTTCAATTGACCCTGAATCTAGATCAGACTTGGAAGCACCACTGCCATCTTGTGAGGTTACACAGGCCATCAAGGCAATGCAGAGTGGTAAATCTCCAGGTCCTGAAGTTTTCCTAGTCGAATTGTATAAGAAGTTTTCCACTCAGATATCTACACTACTGTATTAAGTTTCCACAGAGTCTCTCACATGGCTCTCTCCCACCTACTCTTAATCAGGCAACAATATCTGTATTACTGAAGAAAAATAAAGAACCTCTTAACTCTTTGCAGTCCTATGTCGGACAAGGTCCAACATTACAATTTTCCCTTTCCAGTCGGATATTGGACCCTGTCCGACATCATCAAAAAGACATACAGAATAGGTCTCTAGTTGTTTTTTCTCTGGAAAATGCAGAGAAAACCTTTCAATGGCAGAGTGAGACCAGTAGGACCGAATTAAACCGAAAAAGGGGCGTGTCTCATAGCCCCATCCACTACAGAGATAACACAGACATAATAAATAAGGTAGCTGCTTCTGCATCCAACACTCAAAGAATATCACAGAAATTTGCAGAGCTTTGGAAAAGTTATAGTAATAAAATAATGACTTGGATCGCATTATTGAGGAGTTTGGTGATAAAATGAGTGATCAGGAGAGGATTTATCAGTATGCATGTCTATAAAGAGGTATGTGAAAAATACAGCAAACAAGGGGTGGGGCTTGGCTGTAGATACAGTACTGAGTGTTCTTTTGCAATTCAATGCCTTTTAAACCTGTTTTACTCAAAAAAAAAAATTAAACAGCACGTGTGAAAATAAATTGCACCTGACACGCCTGAATAAATGGACTGCAAAGGGTTAAGTACGGTTCATTTGGGAAAAGCTCTGGCACATTGTCTAGAATCAATCCTCCCTACAATAATTTCATCCAATCAGACAGATTTTATTAAAGGCAGGCATTCTTTTTCTAACCTACACTGTTTGTTTAACATTCCATACACTTCCCATATTTCCCCTCACCGTGAAATCCCTATCAGTACTTTTACATATTTAGGGATCTGTGTTACACGTACATATAAAGACTTGTTTAAATATAATTTTACTCTTTTGCTTGAACGTGTTAAGCAGGACCTTTCCCGTTGGACAATATTACCGCTCTCCTTGGTTGGCTGCATATATTCTATAAAGATGAATATATTACCTAAATTCTTATATTTATTTCAGTGTATTCCTATGTTTATTCCAAATTCTTTCTTTAGAACAGTCGCTCAGATTATGTCGGTATTCATTCGCAACAGAAAAGTACCAAGAATCTATAAAATATTTCTTCAGAAACCAAAACGTCTGGAAGGCCTTGCTTTACCCAATTTCCAGGTTTACTATTGGTCAGCCAATATTCATAAATTTGCCTACTGGGTTCAAACCCACTTAGAGAATGTCCTACATGGGCACTTGTAGAAAGAGACTCCTGTCTACTTGTTTCCCCTTTTGCTTTACTGTTTTCCCCATTCCCTTTGTCAATTTCTTGTCATAGTTTAAACCCCCTTGTTCAACAATTCCTGCAAATTTGGTTTCAATTTAGAAATCGTTTTGGACTGCAACATATCTCAATAGTTATGTCTATACATTCAAATTATATGTTTGCACTTTCACTGATTGACTTTGAATTTTCTTTTTGGCATAAGGATGTTTAAAGATCTTTATTTGAAGGTTCGTTTGTCTCCTTTGAATACATTTCCAAGAAATACAATTTACCACCAATCACATTTTTTCAGTTTGATTGATCCCTGTTTGGGATGCTATCCTCTACAGAGTACATTCCTCTTCTATTTGTGCAAAACAAGGATTGCTGCATTTTAAAGTTGTACATTGCAATTCATTTATGCAAAGTCAAATTGGCGAAAATATGAACTGAACTAGACCCAACATGCAACAGATGTAAGCAAGCTCCTGCAAATCTTTTTCACATGTACTGGTCATGTCCTGAATTGGCTTCATTTTGGACTTCGGTCTTTGAAACATTCTCCCAGCTTAGTTAAGTGCCCATCGAACCTAACCCAATTACAGCCCACTTTGGAGTGATCCCAGAGGATGCTAATGTATCGCAACCTCTGCCAGATGCTCTGGCCTTTGCCTCCCTGTTGGCAAGACGGTGTGTCCTATTTAATTGGAAGATGGCTGCTCCACCATTCCAGATGCAATGGATAAAAGAGGTCATGGGTTTCCTGAATCTGGAGAAAATAAAATATACCATGCGTGGATCTACTCAAAAGTTTTATACAGTATGGCAGCCCTTCATTTTTTACTTTGACACGCTCTCCCTCGACTCCACCATTTAACTATTATTTCTGTTCTCTGTTTCTGTCTTTTTCTCCTTTCCATTTTCCTTTGTTTATTCTTACTATTGCTGAGATTATGTATGCTGTATGTCTCTTTTTAGTAAGAAAATGATAAAGCATTTAAAAAAGAGAGATGACCCCCACTCTGGGCATACTAGCAATGCTCTGTTGGGCAAAGATATATCATGAAGGAATGAACACAAGATCAGTGTAGAGGTTGACACTGACTTTGGCTGCTGCACCTATACAGAAGGAATACAAATTATGTTTAATCGTGAACACTTTTTTTCCACTGTTAGGGATACCATTGCTGGGACCATAGTGGCTACATGATGCCCTTAGCAATCTCTGAAGAGCTTATGCGTGAACAAGGAAATCCTGGTTAAAGGGTGCAGGGCAGATACAGTTTTGCTTACAGAAGGCAGACCGGCTGACTGAGGAGGAGTGAGTAGAAGGAGTGAGGGCAGCAACCATGTACTCTTGAGTGGACATGAAAGGGATGAATTTAGTCGAATATCAGATTGCTAAAAAGTGTAGATTATCTTTTGTGTGAACAAGGGAAGACAGAATGAAATCTTGGTTGGAGGGTGCTGGGGATTTTGCTCACAGGTTGTGAAGGCAGACCAGCAAGATGCAAACAAAATAAAGAGAATGTTGGAGTAAAGCCGAAGTTGGGCAAGGGCAGTACGTGATAAATAATGAAATCCGATTTCTTTTTTTTTTTTTTAAAGCTTTCAGAACCTTGTCAGTGAGCCAGTCTTTGTCAGTAGGCCAGTCCAAAGAAAAGCCTAGCGGCAGGGAGGATAATAACTTCAGAAGCCTTTATGACTGAGACAGCGGGAGTGGACAGCAGGATCGGCTTAGATTGAGGCAGCAGGTCTGGTGCTGGCAAGAGGAGATGGGTCAGCAGCATTGTCAGCACAGATTTATTTGAAAATATTTTGCTTGGATTATCCGGAAAGAGAAGTGCAGTCACTATTTGAGAATTTGGATTCTGAAGGGAAAGATAAGTGCGGCAGGTGGCAGCAGTCCCTAAGAGATGTGCTTGACAGATAGGGTCATTTACAGCTGTTATTGAAAAATGTATGACTGTGTATCTACAGAGAATAAAACAAGGATTTTTATTTATTTTTTTATTTGTTGATGTTTGTGGCAAAGTGGTTCACAGGGTATAGGCGTAGGAGTGATGTGGTGTGCAAGGAAGAGATCAATAGTGATAATCCAATCAGAAAAGGATTTATTTTGTAATCCAGGTCTGGTGAGCCTTAACAATAATCTCAGGCAATACTCAGCAAAGTGTATTGCACTGTTCTATAAAACGGGTTTGCAGTCCCAAATAATAAACACAGTTATCACATCCATAATATACACCAGTCACCAGTCCTGGGTGAGTGCTGTAGAGATCATGGTGCAAATACAATCTATCGTGCTACAGGTGCAGGGATGTTCGGGTTAGTGCAGGCCTCTGGCGACAGCTCCGGAACATGTTAGCCATCTAATAATAACAAGTAACAAACAAAACCCTCACAATACGTTGCACAAATACTGCTCCTTTTGGGTCGTTCCTTAGCCATAAACAAAGGAACAGATCACGTCGCTCCGTCCCCTATTTGTACCGTCACACATGACCCCTTGGTAAACGACTGCAACCGCTCCTCCAATCTGCAGCTCCCACATTGTTTCCCTTCCAGGTCGATGATTTAGTGTACTGGAGCGCCACCCCCTTTCTAAATGACCGACTTCTTTTTTTGAATGATCAGGCCATCTAGTCCAGGGTACTCTGTTCCCTTTACTTAGCGCCCTCACAGTTTGGGAGGGAGATTTACCACCAAGATTCATTCTGTTTCTGTCACAGTGTTACAAGTTGTAAGGAAGCCTTGTCAGGATTGGTATTTGTCAAAATGACCTATTTATTTATTGTACCTACACTTCACAGATAATAATACATATAAGAGAGCTGTACACCTGTGCCTGAAACTGAGGAAGATATTATATATAACGTGATTAAAAATTTGTGATGCAAATTTTCTGATGTATATGTGCTAGATAAAAACGTTAGCATTGTTAAGGGTTTGAAGTGCGTCTGCTTTGAAATCTATCACACAAAAAATAATTTCTAAAAAGTGATATGCCTGCACAAGTATGATAATGTTATTATAATGCTGCCATTGTAAAAAAAAAAATGATGTTATGTTGTGATCTATATTATAATGCTACAATTGTACAATTATTTAAGTTCTATTGAAATATATTTCCACTTTTCGTAATAACAATATAAAAGTGTATATTTTAAAAAATAAGGCAAACATTGTTTTGAAAACTGTCCAAATTGTTTACTTGAAGAAAAAAAAGAACAACATTTTTAACCCTTTGTGGTCCTTGCGCTATTTCCACTATAAAGAGGGTCCATCTGTTGAAAGGCTGCACTGAAACCTCACTATACTTACAGAGGATCATTAAACGGATCCAATAAACGCGCCCTAATACACAAACACACACACAAGTCCTGGTTCACATACCCAGCGACCTCAGTTGTGGCGATCCCGAATATACAAGTGGTCATCCCAGTTCCGATGATCCAGAGTAACACACGCTGACTGGTCGCTGTTTCCTATGGTCTTGTTGTCTTTTTCACTCTCATGGTCTAGGCTGGGTGACACCTTCAGTGATCCCTCTTGAGCAGAATGCTAATCCTTCAGCCAGACCTGGATAAACATTGCAGACGTGGGGAGGCAATTTGAAGTAGAGCGAATGTTCAGTGTAGCCTTGTGAATGCTGTTTCAGCTGTTTCATGGGATATATTATGATTTGAGAGTTGAGTTAAAGAGCCAATCACTTTAACAGTGGAAGTGTGTTCCAACCAATTCCCATTGAGGTTGAGAGCACCAACATCTGTTTTAACTGTACCAGAATCTGAAACTGAGAACTTACCTGGGATATCCTTCCCTGGGTGTTGTTGGAGCGACAGACATCTTAGATGTAGTGTATCAAGACACAAGTATTTCTTTTTTATACTTGTGTTTATTACTTACTTTAATATTATATATATATATATATATATATATTATATAATAATATATATATATATATATATATATATATATATATATATATATATATATATATATTATTTTTATGTTCAACAATAGCGTCTATACATTTTTTTGACCGATATAACCTTTGAAGACTCATTTTTATCCTTCAGTATGTAAAGGCACCTATCAAAGTTTTCCTTAAAGTCTTACCTGCCTTATTTATAAGACGACTGCACTTTTTTTATTTAAGATCCATTGGATTACATGAAGCTCTCCTGTAGTAATGTGTCATTACAATGACATTGTAATAAGCTTCCACTGTTGCTAATGCTCATCAGCTCCTCCAATACAAGCTTATACTTGTTGCTATTTCTTAGTACAAAATCCCTCCACTTGTCTAGCTACAGTTAAACAAAGCAGATGAGTAACAAAAGGAAATGTACACTGCCAGAGAAAATGCAATTAATATGATCATTTTAAAACTTTGGTTCGCAATGGGTAGTGTTATGTCAAATTTAAATTCTGGTCATTTATCTTTTCTCCCTCAGCTGAATTTGTTACCAACAGTTAATGGCATTGATCAGAGACCACTGTAAAGCTTGATATTTGAAACATTTCTATGAAACAGATCAAAGCTTATTTTATTATTAATAAATAAAACCAAAATGTCATTTTGTCAGTCTTTTGCTACTATTAATGTCAACGTTAAGCATTATTAAGGATAATCCAGTATAGATAAAACACCAGTCTCAGTCAATCCCCAATGTTTCATTCTACCTCCTAAAAATATTGTACCTTTTTCATTTTAACTATACTAATATACAAATGAATGACAGGCAACTTTGCATGTAAATTTTAAATACCTTCTAATACAGTAAACTTTCCCTTATCCGATCATCACATAACATCTACAGCATAAAGTAAGGTTTAAATAAACTTCCCTCATTTTTTCCCTGTGTTTTATAAGTACATTTATCTGGTTGTTATTGAAACATGAGGATTCTATCATTATAAACTTTCCATTTTTTATTTGTGCATGGTTTTAAACATATGTGGATGTATGCTGCTTTCAATTACTTTTCATGTAGTCCAGAGCTGGAATTTAATCAACAACTTATGTTGAAAATCAGCATGGTTTAGTAAAAAGGAACCCCTTTCCTTTCTGATGACTGTTTATATAATCTGTTGCAGACTCTTGACATTTAACTGCAAAAAAAAGTATACATTTAACATGCATTGTATTAAATAGTCAGTGCCAGGTTTATGATATTTGTAAATAATCTACTGGGATTGGAGACATATTAGAAACACCTGCCATAGCACTGTTAGTAGGCTGTAGTAAAGTGCAACTGTGGGTGGCCAGGATGGCAGTGATTCAATGTGACTAGTCTGGAAGGTGTTTACATTGTTCTTAAGGGATACCTGACCATTCCCCAATGGTTAATGGCATTACTTGGTATTTATGCATGCATAAATTCAATAAATATTACTTATTAATTTCATATAAATCAATAAACACAGAATGAGTTAAATGTGCTTGCCATAATGATGGTTTAAATGACTTTCAAATAAAAATACATACCTTTTTTCTGTTGGAATTTTTCATAGATTTGATTGACATGTGTCACTGTGTTGAGGTATGCCCACCCCTGTACCCACCGAGCACCAGAGCCCAGTAGTCATATAAATGGAAAGTTTTCCAAGTGCGGTAACTTGCCCGATTGAGACGATATTAACCTTCTTACGACACTTGTTTGACGCAGGAAAATCAGCGTCCACTTTGAAGGTATACCTGGCAGCAATATCAGTGTGCCATGACAAAATTGACTCGGTGTTCCCTGGGGCACATTTCATGGCAGTGCAATTTCTAAAAGGCTCGGAGGCTTCATCCTCCCATGAAAAGTATGGTCCCCAAGTGGGATCTAGAACTGGTACTGCGGGTCCTTATGCGTCCCCCATCTGAGCCCTGGTGTCAGCACAACTGCACCCTGTTTCATTGAAAGTGGCATTTTTAATAGCCATTACATCTGCCAGACGAGTAAGTGAGCTTCATGCACTGTCCATCGATGACACATGTATGGCTTTCACTGGAAGTGACTCGCGGGTAACATTAAGAACAAATCCATCCTTTTTGTCAAAGGTGGTATCCTCATTCCATATTAACCAATCAGTGGTTTTGGAAGCTTTCAGACCTCCCCCGCATGTGTCAGAGGAGGACCATAGACAACACATGCTATGCCCAGTTCGGGCTCTGCGCTGTTATTTGGATAGGATGGCGTCCTGGATACAGTCCAACCAGCTGTTTGTCTCTAGAGGTCAGGCCCTATTGAAGCAAAGTCTAGCGCACTGGATGACAGATGCGATACGCTTGTTGTATGAACAGACAGACTCTCAGTTACCAGGGGACATTATGGCCCATTCTACCAGGAGCCAGGCAACTTTGTGGGTTTTCCTTCATGGCTCCTCCTTAGATGAGTTATGCAATGCTGCTACATGGACAGGTAGTCAGACATTTGTACGTTTTTACCACCTTGATGTTACAAACCGAACGAAACCCTCTCTGGGCTCTAGAGTTTTGCAGGTGGCATGTCCTTAGGCGTCATGTGGGCTCTGAGGCTATCACCATTGGGCTGTACTGTCAGTAATCTGGAGCCACGACAGCTTTCCCATTTGGTAACGGTTGTCATTCGAATTGAAAGGGAATGTTAAGATATTATCATAGCCCTGGTTCCCTGAAAAGAGAATGACAACCATTACCCTTTGAGGTCGTGTCCATTGACTGGTTTAAGTGGAAAGCCGTAACCACCTTAGGGTGGAAACTGGGGTTCGTGCATAACAATGTTTTCATCATCCCACATACGCATACAGGCACTATGCATTGACAGAGGCAGTAGCTGACTAACCCACTTAGCGGGGGTGATGGCTGACAAAAAGGCTGTCTAAATAGAGATATTTCAAATGTATAGGCTCAAACAGGGCCTAGTAAGAGCCTCCAATACCACGCCTAGACTCCACTCAGGGAGGACATCCTTTTTAGAAGAAATGAGCGCCTCCGGACACCGAATCAATGGGGACATGGCATGCAGATATGACTGTTAAGTACACTTTCAGCGTAGATCATAGCAGATCTTGCAGAAACTGTAAAATAATTACTATTTGGCAATAGATGGGGTCATGACCTGAAAATACCTCCACTTATAGGCATACAACGACCTTGTGGAGGAGGCCCAAGAATTCTGCAGTGTACTACAACTGTGTCTAAGAGCCTAAAGGCGGACAGATGGTCCCTTTCAGGGTCCAGACCCACAGCTGGAGTCTGCCCAGTTCTGAGTGCCAGAGAGTGTCTCTCCTCTGACTGATGAGATCCATAGGTAGTGGGATCTCCCAGGGCTGGCCATGTAGCAGCTGGCAAAGGTTTGAAAACCAGATTCTTCTGGGCCATCTGGGGGCCACAGGGAGAACTCGCTGGACCTTTCTATAGGAATTGTATTGGCGGGAATGCATACAAAAGCGTCCTGGGCCGCTCATGGGCTAGGGCGTCTATGTCTAGTGGACCACCGCAGGGGTGAAGGGAAAACCACCGTCCTTTTTTGGCACTAGAAAATACCTCGAGTAGAGGTGGGTTCTACGAGGCGAATGGCTTGTTTGAGAAGTAATGTATTTACTTCTTGCCTGAGAGCCAAGACCTGAAGAGGGTCGCTCACAGATGTAACTGTGATCCCTCGAAAGGAAGGAGGGTCTGCGTGTAACCTGTGTGTACAGTGGCGAGTACCCAAGAGTCTGAGGAGTAAGTGCGCCAGTATTGAAGTTGGTGTTTTGAGAAGGCATAGGTCTGAGGCCACAAGCCTTCACGGGCTCTGCTGGGGCTGCTCAGGATGGGGTGGAGCCTGCTTTGGAGGCTGTCTAGGGCGATGTTGGAACTGTTTCACAGAGTGCTGTTGCACTGGGGCACCATGACTGGTGTTTCCCTGTCCTTGCAGGCAAAGCTGATTATTAGCTGCTGCAGAAGCCTGAAGGTGATGCCTCAGGTCGCCACATGGCGCAGTCACCACTAAAGTCGCATCCTGTTCCTCCTCGCTCATCACCTCATCTTGCTCTGAGACTCCCTGGGTGACCACCGGTGAGAACAGGGTCGGTCCCGGGGCAGGTGCCAGAGGGAGAGCTGGGGCTGGAGCAGAGGAAAGAGCCTGCTGCCTGACCAGGTATTCCAAAATCTGAGCCATCTGGTTCTTCAGTTCAGAGATATATTTTGCCTGCCTCGAGTGTCTCACCCATTTACTGCTCCTTTCAGTAGACTTTGAGCAGCTGCGAGATCAATGGGCTGGAGCCCTTGTGCAGGGTATGCTCTGCAAAAGGCTCGAAAGCAGATGGAGGAGGGGGGCAGACGGGGCTTCCAACGCCACAGAGGGCTCAGCTGAACTGGTTGAGGAAGCTGCACCAGTGAACTCTGTGAGGTCTGTGGACGTTGCGCATGGCGGAAGAGGTGTGCTGCATACCCAGACACCAGACACAGAGACGGTGTTTGTCCTGTGGGGGGACCATCCCTCCACAGAACGTGCAAGGGTGAAATTTTGACATATTGATGTGCCTGGGCTAAGCCCCAGTGCAAGGAGCGCCTAAACACTAAGGGCACCTAAGCACCTATACACTGAGAGCGGAAGGTGCCGAAGCACTGAGGCTCTGGGGCACCGAGGCTCTGACACATCGAGGGCAGCAAGGGCACAGATGCAGAGGTCATTTGAGCACCGAGGGTACCAAGGCTCTGGGACACTGAAGGCACTGAAGCACAGAGGCATTGAGGCTCTGAGACACTGAGGCACTGAGTGAGCCATTGTAGGCAGCGTCTGAACACCGAGGGCAGGAAAGCAAAGAGGCTCTGGGGCACCGAGGGCACTGATGCAGGTAGCATCTGAGCACCGAAGGCACCAAAGGACAGAGGCCCTGGGGCATCGAGGGTCTGAGGCACAGAGGTACCGAGGGCACTGTGTGTTGATCTATCCGTGGAGTCTACTCGACAGTGGGGCTAGTATAACCACACCCAGTGGAGGATGCATGGGCAGTGGAAAAACACACACTCACACACAACAGAAGCTGAAGGGTTAGGGTTTATTTATTTATTTATTTTGAGCTGTGCAAACCATTTTTTTTTTTTTTTTTAGCCACAAATAACAGGAAAAAGACAACATAAAACAGCAACACTGTAGCATTAAGAAAGCAGAGTATAGTTTCAAAGCGATGTACGCTGTTGAAAAGAAAAGATTAAATGAAGCAGTTGTGCGGTGTTTATAGCTCAGTCTTTAGAAGCCGAGTTTATGATTCCAGGAAAGTGGCAAGCTGACTTACAGCAATAAAAATTGTAGGGGAACTCCAGAAAACTCATAATGAGAGCCCTTTCACAAAAAGTCAATCACAGCAACTGGAGAGGTTAGTATACCTACTTTACCTACCTAATTGTGAGAAGCAAAAAAGAAAATGATTTCAGCTGAGTGACTACTTAATCCCTCGGTAGGCAGGACAGAGTATGTCACCCCCTGGAGGGGCTTATCAGCAGCTCTGACATAAAATGCTCAGACCTGTGGCAGGCATATCCCAAAAGTATTGGATGTTGGTCATCTTCGAATTGAAAGGGAACTGAAATTTAACTTTAAACAAATGGAGTTGTAAAATGAAGGGAAAAAACTCACCATGTTGGTTCTCGTTTATTACATTCCACATAACGCTTGCCTGTTTTCTGTCCCTTGAGATTCTGACTCGTTCTAAAGCAGCAAAACACATTTTTGACCAAGATGGCCTTCCATAGAGGTCACTATATGTGTGCGTGTATAATCTGGTTTGTTTACTTTTTGCTGTCTAAAACTTTTAAATAGAGGCTCAAGAGCTGCTGTGTTGATTCTGTGTTTTTTTTTTGGTTTGTTTCTTTTTTTAATATATATTAATCACACATATCACACAGAGTTCTTTTTCATTTGCCATTTTTGAAACTGTTGCACAACTTCTGGTGAGATGGTAAATAAGTACAAGGCATTTTTGTAATTTGTAGAGAATACGAACATCTGATTTTTGTATCTAAATACATGTTTCAAAAAAATTCATTTGAATATTCAGATATTTGTTCCAGCATTTATTTTTGTTATCAATGTTGCAAATATTTTATTGTCTGCAGTAGCAGCTGCATTGGTAAAATGTATAAAATCTGTATAAAATTATTATTGTTGAGATCTTTCTCCTGCTTTACTTTGATTGACTTTGCGTAGCCATAGCAGGGAGTGTAGCTTCACTAAAAGATACAAAGCCAACAGAATCATTAATGTTCAGAGCAGTTTGCAACTGTTGTTACAAAATATGAATATTGCATTTACAAAAAGAAGTCATGGTCAAAGTGTCTTTAATCCTGTAACATACTGAACATAAGCATACTGTAATATTACCCCTGAAAAAGTGTCACTGGAACTAAAACAAGAACAAGTGACACCTGTCATAGCATCAACCACTAAACAGCTCTGTCATAGTTTCCGCTGGTAAGTAAACACAAATTTTAAATTATAATCAATAAAACAATAATTATATATACAGTGCCTTGCAAAAGTATTCAGACCCTTGACCAATTCTCTCATATTACTGAATTACAATTGGTACATTGAAATTTCATTCTGTTCGATATTGTATTTTAAAACACTTAAACTCAAAATCAATTATTGTAAGGTGACATTGGTTTTATGTTGGGAAATATTTTTAAGAAAAATACAAAAAACTGAAATATCTTGCTTGCATAAGTATTCAACCCCCACACATTAATATTTGGTAGAGCCACCTTTCGCTACAATAACAGCTTTAAGTCTTTTGGGGTAGGTATGTACCAGCTTTGCACACAGTGTCGGAGTGATTTTGGCCCATTCTTCTTGGCAGATTTGCTCCAGGTTGTTCAGGTTGGTTGGACGACGCTTGTGGACCGCAATTTTCAAATAGTGCCATAGATTCTCAATGGGATTGAGATCAAGACTTTGACTGGGCCACTGTAGGACATTCACCTTTTTGTTCTTGAGCCACTCCAATGTTGCTTTGGCCTTATGCTTGGGATCATTGTCCTGCTGAAAGGTGAATTTCCTCCCAAGATTCTGTTTTTTAGCGGACTGAAGCAGATTCTCTTGCAGTATTTTCCTGTATTTTGCTCCATCCATTCTTCCTTCAATTGTAACAAGATGTCCAGTCCCTGCTGATGAGAAGCATCCCCACAGCATGATGCTGTCACCACCATACTTCACTGTAGGGATGGTGTGTCTTGAGGTATGGGCAGTGTTAGGTTTGCGCCACACATAGTGCTTTGAGTTTTGGCCAAAAAGCTCTATCTTGGTCTCATCTGACCACAAAACCTTTTCCCACATCGCAGCTGGGTCACTGTCATGCTTTCTGGCAAACTCCAGACGTGCTTTCAGATGGTACTTTTTGAGTAACAACTTCTTTCTTGCCACCCTCCCATACAGGCCAGTGCTATGCAGAGCTCTTGATATGGTTGACTGGTGCACCATTACTCCACTCCCAGCCATTGAACTCTGTAGCTCCTTCAAAGTGTTGGCCTCTCTGTGGCTTCTCTCACCAGTCTTCTTCTTGTTTGAGACCTGAGTTTTGAGGGACGGCCTTTTCTTGGCAGTGCCTGGGTGGTGTGATGCAGCTTCCACTTCCTGATTATTGATCCAACTGTGCTCACTGGGATATCCAAACACTTGGATATTATTTTGTACCCTTTCCCTAATCTATGCATTTGTATTACTTCATCTCTAACTTCTGTAGAATGAACTTTGGTCTTCATTTTCCTTCAGATTCACAGCCTTACCAATGATCCTTCAACAGTGGGGTTTTTATCCAGAAAATGTGACAGCAACTTTAATGGTTCACAGGTGGAGGCCAATGGTAGGGTAATTGTGTCCTCGTTAGGACAATTTCTTTCATCGGTGCAACAGGAGTTGAATACTTATGCAAGCAAGATATTTCAGTTTTTTATTTTTCTTAAAAATATTTCCCAACATAAAACCAATGTCACCTTACAATAATTGATTCTTAGTTTCAGTGTTTAAAAATAAAATATCAAACAGAACGAAATTTCAATGTACCATTTGTAATTCAGTAATATGAGAGAATTGGTCAGGGGTCTGAACACTTTTGCAAGGCACTGTATATATATATATATATATATATATATATATATATATATATATATATATATATATATATATATATATATATATAACACCTGGGTAAATGAGGGACACCAAGTATGTTGAAAGTAAGGGCTTCCACACAGGTGTGGCTCATGCGTTAATTAAGCAATTAACATCCCAGCATGCTTAGGGTCACATATAAAAATGCCTGGTTGCCCGTAATTATGATCCTTCAACAGTGGGGTTTTTATACAGAAAATGTGACAGCATCTTTAATGATTCATAGGTGGAGGCCAGTGGTAAGGTAATTACGTCCTTGTTAGGGCAATTTCTTTCATCGGTGCAAACTGGGAGCTTCCACAGCACAGGGGTTGAATACTTATGCAAGCAAGATATTTCATTTTTTTATTTTTCTTAAAAATATTTCCCAACACAAAACCAATGTCACCTTACAATAATTGATTCTGAGTTTCAGTGTTTAAAAATAAAATATCAAACAGAACGAAATTTCAATGTACCATTTGTAATTCGGTAATATGAGAGAATTGGTCAGGTGTCTTAATACTTTTGTAAACCACTGTGTGTGTGTGTGTGTGTGTGTGTGTGTGTGTGTGTGTGTGTGTGTGTGTGTATATATATATATATATATATATATATATATATATATATATATATATATATATATATATATATACTATGAATGTTTTTATACAGCGAATAACATTCACAGCCCTTTTTCTCCTGAGTCATGTATTACACAATTTTAATTCTGTAGACCTTTACCTCCTATTAATCCTGCAATTGTGTTACCCCTTGGAGTGATATAGTGATGCTCTTATTAATATCATAGAGCCAGATTACAAGTTTAATTTGGATCTGCCTCTTTTCAGATCATTACATAACATAAAATACAACACAAATAATGTCTACTAAAAATACTTATATTAAATTAATTTACAGAAACCAATAAACAACATTTAAAAGTACAGTTATACGTTAAAGGTTGTAATGTAAATGATGAATGATAAAGGATAATTAAGTCTATGAAAAGGGCTAAAAAGATTCCTAGCTAACATGCTGTTGTAAGGAGTTCTTAGAGAAGGAAACACTGATAACATTGCTTTTATTGTTCTTGTAGGTCCTAACCTCAACATGCTACATCTGTATCTTACGCCTAAAAAAGAAGCAGCTTTCTTTTCATCAAACACATTCCACAAGTCAGCAGTAAAAGCCACTGACAAGACAGAGCAGATTGATCCATTAACTCTCACTCATTGCTAACAGTTCTTTGGCTGAACTCTAGTCCTGCATTCCAATTGCTAAAATTTGGTGAGTTAAAACATGCTAACAGGGTCCTACCAGGCTTCTGTTAATTGCTACTGTGTGCTGAAATTTAGAGATACCTGCATAACCTTTAGTATCACTGTGCAGCTTAAAAGATACCATATAGGAATGTATGTGTGCCATAGCCTTCCAAAATATGAGCTGCCATTGCTCACATACATTTCCCCACCAAGTTTTTGTGATTTTTTAATGATTTATCCCGTATTATGTAGGAAAAACATCTTTTACGCATTTGTGTTCCAGGTAAAATGGGAATACTCGAAAGGACAAAGAGCTAGCAAAATAATCCCATGTAATCTTACCTAACATGTATTACCATTGGGTAGTAGGCCTTACATTTTACTATATGAAAGACATACTTATCATGGTAAACATGTATTTGATTTTTAGTTAGTTAGTTAGTTTTAATTTTGTGCAATTACAGTTTTAGTTTAATATTTCTGAAAAATAAAAATTTCTAAAAATAAAGATAACAACACTTGCCTTATTGTTTTCCCTTAGGTATATCTTACAAAGTAATACAATCCAAATGATTTTGTCTATAATATTCAAAAACACAGACCTCCCTGGACATGTTAGTATTTTCCATTGCAGAATATTGACAGACTTAATAGTCTAATTGACTCACAATCAATTTAATTTTACCCTATATACAAACAACTTCATATTGATGAAGGCAAAGAACTGCAAGATGAAATAATCGTCCAAATTATGCATATTAGTCTAAAAATGTATACATCTTTTGAAATGTGTGATGTTAACATAATGCAAAATTATTGTTCTTTGAGTAACTTGTTTTTGTTTGTAAAGCGAGAAATCATAATTTGCATATGTACTGAATATTCATTGTGTACAGTACCTCGCCCATTAATAAGTCAAAGAAATAAGAACCTCTTAAGAAACCAAGATGTATGCAATATTTCTTTTTAACAGTGGATTTTCTTAATTGTGATATTAAGTGTGATATTTACTTCACAAACGGTCATTCAGTATCTTCTTTAAAATGCATAGTAATACAGAGAATGACACATTGCATACAAAATAGGTGGTAGGTTATTATCTACAATAGTATAATAAGTATAATGAACATAATGCTTTTGCCCTTCAGAAAAAGTGTGTCCTTTAATAAATAAAAGCTGTTGACAGCTGTATAGCAAAGAGGTGACAGATGCATCATCTGTACGCTGTTGGGAATAGGACAGTATTGGGTGTCAAGTGTCTTTATCACGAGGCAGTAGGATGACATTATGAACCCATTAGGCCAGGAAATAGAGGCTTGAATAAAGATTAGAAATGCACCCATTTGAACTGCCCTTGTTCCTGGGTCATTTCGTACTACACAGATTTTTACTGAAAATAAAATTAGTATATATATAAGTAAGTATATAAGTATATTGTAGAAAACAACTTGTGATAAACAAGTTAGTTTGAACCATCATGCCTTGAAAATGAAAAGAAAATGTTCTGTTAATTATAACTAGCCAGAAAGTTAGAGTAAATATGTATGGATTCTAAACATGTGGCACAGTCCTCCACCCTCTTATTGTGGTAATGAATCAAACTTCTGATTATATAGGCCCTAGTAACATAACATGCTGCAAGTGTTCATGCCATAATTGTAGGTTGGAAATCTGCAGTGAAAACGCTGTTGCGCACATTTATTATACAAAAAGACACAAAACAAAAGGCACAGGGGCCAAAATAAAAGGTTAAACAAAACAATACAATAAGCACATGTAGGCTAGGCATTCACCTTCAATACCGAGATCATAAAACACCAACACAAAACTCACTCCAAACTCCTCTACCCAAACAAAGGATTTTATATTTAGAATGGTTTTGAAGTTCATACCGCAAGTTTTTTTCTTTCTTTTGTAGTATGTTTTGTAATTTATTTTCTGTTCATTCAGCCCTTGTAAAATTGTTGTTTGGGAGTGGAGGTGGAGGGAGTTCCTTTGAAAACGGGCGTGACTGACAGAGATGTGAACCAATCACATGATAAACAGAGATTATTGCGCAGTGGTGTAAGGATGTGAGGGCAATAGTGACATCTATTCTGTGTGTGTGTGTGTCTTTTGGTGAATAACGGCTAACAACAAAATAACTCATGTATTACTTGTACTTGGGGAAAAAAAAGCCATATCGTAATGAGTACTCATTTATGCTCTGATTCAGGCACACTCCTATTCAGTTTATATATATATATATATATATATATATATATATATATATATATATATATATATATATAATATCATACACACACATCAAGCACATTCTTATTTACTGCATTTTGTGATAGTGTATGTTATTTCCTAAAACAATAAATATTTTATATAATAAAATACTACACATTCCTGTATATCCTGTAGCTGGTGTGGCCAAAGTTGGCCCTTCCAGTCCTGGTCTTTGTTCCAAGCCAGTTCTAAATTGTTTAAATTAAACCTCTATCCAGACACTAAGTAGTTAATTACTGAATCTCATTTTACCTGTTAAACCTGGAATGGTTCCCCAGAACCATGATTTGACACCCCTGTCCTATAGAAGAAGATCTATAAGCCATATGAGTCGATCCAATTTAAATAGTTTGTCCGTATCGGATCGGTCAGTCACTTAAATGATTCTATTTATGTTGCAATGAGAGATTAATTTGGTAATGTCGGAATCAGTGACCAAACCATTCATGGATTTGTTGATTAGCTATGTAGGCTACATGTCTAAAACAAAACATATGATGAAATAAGTAGGCTACGTTAAGACACCCAGGGCTTTATTTATTAAATTGTAATTTTATATACATATACTAGTGGGTAAGCCTGTAGGCACAAGAACAAAATATAGTTTAAGCTTTGTATATTGGGTAGAGTTGGTATGTAGTTGGACTCATGACATGTAACTACAGTAGGGTTATATTATAATCCTATTACATTCCCATGTTGCAAATATGCACCCACCCAAGGTTATACACACACAAAAAAAATGTATGAGCAAAAACACTGTTTGTATTACATAGCCTATTTGAACAAATCTTGAGGTACAGGCAGGGGCGTGGCCGCCCCCTCATAAGAGAGCTTTGCCACCCCGGCTGGCAAGCCAAAATTTGTAAAATATTTACCCGCAAATTGACTGACCAGAATCGCCCATCCCCCCCACGCGTCCCTTACCAGGATTATTGTCTTTAAATATTTTTTTTAATATTTTTAATGCATGCAGTTGTCATAGAACTTGAAGAGAAACAACCTTTGTGTATGCATTTTTATTTAAATAAACATGGCCCATATGGTCCAATCAGATGATGTGGTACTGGTAGTTTGACACACAGCTCACGGCGAATGTGAAGTTGAGCTTCAAATTATCCAGACAAACAGAGGCGTAGCAGAAGAACTTGAGGTAAATTTGGCTTTTTGATAATTAAAAATAATGAACACTTAGTTCAGATAAAAAAAAAGGTTAGAACAATCGTATTACATAATTTATATGTGTGCTAAACATACGACACATGTAAAAGTCCACTGTTGTGTCCCTCAATAGTAGTATTATTGTAGTTTATTCATAAAGAACGATATCACAATACATGAGAATATGTCTTTTTAACCAAATAAATGATTGAAATAGCCTATATAAATAATGTCTTATCATTTTTGGAATTGGATAATTAAAAGCAGGCATGAGGTGAATCAAAAATAATGAACGAAAGGCTTTATTTTAAAATTAACCTAAAATAATATATGTACCTGTTATTACAGAACATAGTCCTAATGGATCAATGCCTTATTTGCCAAGATCTTCCTGAAATGAAATATGATTGCCTTGTCCAGTTTCCTTCTTCATCATAATACTATTAGTAATAGAGACTCGAGTCATGTTCCATACACATGTACTGTTTAAGTTGTTTAAAATAGTTAATTGTCACTATAAAGGTCATTTTCAAAACATTTTGTACAAAATTTGCTCCTCCACTTTCTCCAAATTAGCCTCAGGGCAGCTATTTTTCCAAAAAGCTTTGAAAAGCCCCCTGTATATGTACATGTAGGTTATGAGTTAATATGACTATAGTTATAATGCAATGGTATTTTTGTAGGGTTAAGGTGTGATCAAGCCATCAGTGAGACCAGACAGAGGGTACAGCTGAGAGGGGGAGAGAGAGGACAGTAAGAAAGGATAAAAAATAAAACTGTACGGCATGAGGAGGTTCTTGGTGCTTAAAGAAATAAGCAAAGATTCTGCATTCACCTCTTCAAGTGAATGCAGTCAGAGGCAACAAAAAAGAAGTAGACAGGAGATTTCAGACAGTGCGGAATCATGCCCTTCTGATGCAGAATTACTGGAGGATATTATTAAGAACCCCAGTGATTCTTCAAGTGATGTTCTTTTGGACAGTGATGATGAAACTGTTTCCTGTTGACCAACAGTGGTCCCATTGCTGGACACTGAGACTCCTGTCACAACTGGACCACAGGGTATGTTTTATCACATTTTAATATTAACGTAATTAAACAAAATAACATATTTATTCATACATTCTTATGTTTTACATACTGTATTGATGTATGGTGATTAACATTATTATTATTCTCTCTCTCTCATGCAAATTTAAGACTATCAGTATTGGACATCGCAAAAACATACCTGTCCAAAATAATTGCATGCATTTCTAAAAACAGGATTTTACATTTATTCACACCCTACAAATTAAAATGCCATTATTTTGGACAGATATGTTTTTGCGATATCTAATACGGATAGTCTTAAAATGTTTTCATTGATATGTAACAAATACTGAATGTATACTTGTATTTGTTTTGCTAAAAACAACTTTTAGTTACATTGTATCAAGAGTATGAATAATCATGGAAGCTACTCAAAAGTATTCACCCACCCTTGGACATTTCCACATTTTATTGTGTTACAACACGGACTCAGAATGGATTTAATTAGGAGTTTTTGCCACTGATCAACACAAAAAAGTCCATAATGTCAAAGTGAAAAATAAAATCTACAAATTGTTCTAAATTAATTACAAATATAAAACAGAATAATTGACTGCATAAGTATTCACCCCCTTTGCTATGACACACCTAAATAAGCTCTGGTGCAACCAATTGTCTTTAGAAGTCACATAATTAGTTGAATGGAGTCCACCTGTGTGCAATTAAGGTGTTTCACATTTCAGGTTAAATACACCTTGCAAATCCAAAAAGAGATGTATGAAGGTATGCCAAGACAGCTTCAAAGGTTAAGTGATACACAATGGGCTTGTAGGTACGTTGCATGCAGAAAAAAGTATAGAAAATGGCTAATATTCCCAACAAACTTTGCTTTTGTGACCAGGACAGTGATATTTTGAAATTTACCTATTTCCAATGAGAAAACAGGTGAATTTGTGTCTTTTCGTTCACATAAAGTCAGAAAAAAACAACATATGAATCCAAATTAACATGCATTTATACTAAAGTAATACAAAAATGACTACAAAAGATTTAGAAGTGAGTAGTTTTTTGAGATTTATGATTATACTGTAAATCATTTTAACGAATCATCCACCAAATGTAGTCTCCCATCATGTTCTCGTTATACTGTCCTTGGTAGCGGCGTTCAAAGTCCAGTATATCTTGGTGGAAGTGCTCGCCTTGCTCCTCTAAGTACGCTCCCATGTTCTCCTTGAATTTATCAAGATGAGCATCAAGGATATGGACTTTGAGGGACATCCTACAGCCCATTGTACCATAGTTCTTCACCAGAGTCTCAACCAGCTCCACATAGTTTTCGGCCTTGTGATTGCCCAGGAAGCCCCGAACCACTACAACAAAGCTGTTCCAAGCCGCTTTCTCCTTACTGCTGAGCTTCTTGGGGAATTCATTGCACTCCAGGATCTTCTTTATCTGTGGTCCGACGAAGACACCGGCTTTGACATTTGCCTCAGACAGCTTAGGGAAGAAGTCTTGAAGGTGCTTGAAGGCTGCCAACTCCTTATCTAGAGCTCTGACAAATTGTTTCATAAGGCCCAATTTGATGTGCAGTGGTGGCATCAGCACCTTCCGGGGGTCCACCAGTGGCTCCCACTTGACATTGTTCCTCCCTACAGAGAACTCGGTCCACTGTGACCAGTCCCGCCTGTGGTAGTGCGCCTTGGTGTCCCTGCTGTCCCAAAAGCAAAGATAGCAGGGAAACTTGGTAAAACCGCCTTGGAGACCCACCAGGAATGCCACAATTGCAGCCTCTTGATGCCATCTCAGAAAAATGCAGATATGTATCCATTTAGGCAGCTGGAACTAAACTGAACTGGTGGGCCTAAGACCCCTGTATTTATACTACTATTTATATTACTGGAAAGGTCTAGAAAGTTCTAGAAGTTACTCCAAGTTTACTCAGCACTGAATCTATCTGGAATGTTCTGGAATTTCAAAATATCACTGTCCTGGTCACAAAAGCAAAGTTTGTGGGGAATAATAGCCATTTTCTATACTTTTGAGGCATAAGCAATTAGGAAATAACACTTACTACCCAGGAACCAAACATTGTTACACAGTGTTGCCAGCAATAATCTGTGTACTAGAGGAAATAACTGAAGAAGACCATTTATATAGAGCAATAGATGCACGTGGCTTACTTGCTCAAATTCTTTTCATTGGTCTACTTGCTGTGTTCCGCAAGATTCTAGGCGAAACAAAGACTTTGTCAGATATGCTCCAGTCACCAAAACTTGATTTGGCCAGAGCTATTGACCTGATTGATACAGGATTCCCTTCAGCAGTCTCATAGTTAACTTCACTTTGAAGATATCTGGACAGATGTTGTTGATAGAGCTAACAGCTGCCATCTTGCCATCACAACAACTATAAAGAAAAGAACTCCACATCACTTTAAGACTTGAAGGATCAGTAGTGATGTCTAAAGGATGGAAGTAACATGAACACTTTCAGAACACACATATTCTATCGCATTATTGACACCATAATCAGGGAAATGGAACATAGATTTTCAAGAAAAACTGCCACATCATGAAGGGAATACATGCATTGAGTCCTAATGGTGAAGCCTTTTTGGAGAAAGGTGTTTTAAATCTACTAACAGAAGCATATAGTTCAGATATAGAAGATCTCAGCCATGAGCTACATCAGGCTCATTGAATCGTGGAACGCAAAGTTAAGAGTGGAACGCAGAAGCCATCCAGTTTGCTTGAGTTCACAAGATTTCTGGAACCATTTGGGGATGTTTTTCATGAACTCTTTCATTTAGGTAAAACTGCAGGAAAAATACCTGTAAGCAGTGCTGCTTGTGAGCGCAGCTTCTCAACACTGTGAAAAACCACTTAAGTTCTGTAATGGCAGACATCCGACTGAGCAACCTTGGAGTCCTAAGCATTGAATCTGAACGTGCAAAATCCCTGCACATGAATGACTTTATAGATTTTTTTGCAAGGTAGCATAAAAACAGAAGGATCCAGTTGTTTTAAAAATAAGCTGCTACTGTTTTTTTTATTGATTTGATACCATACCTCCTCTTCTTCACCCCACCCCACAACCCCACAACCCCACAACCCCACAGTCCCACAGTATTTCTTGCCACCCCTCTGCCACCCCAAACAAAAAATCCTAGAACCGCCCCTGGGTACAGTACAGTACATGCCATTAGTGATTGTCAGAGGAATGAATGTTGTATTTGTTCCCCCAGTTCCTTCAATGCTTTCCATGTTCAAAGTTAATTTGACTTTTTTCTTTTGAATTTCTAGAGGATGTCCACCACCAAAGCACATTTTTCTTTAGTTTTTCACTTGTCAGTCCATCTTTTTTTTGTTGTTTTTGTTTCTCTTTGGTTGGAAGTGTTTTGTTCCTTGACTTCCAAATATCATTTTATAGTTATTAATAATCTCTTCAACTAAAGGCAATTCAGCTGTAGCAACACATGTTTTAACGGGAGTGTTTGAAACCAAGACAAAACTGCCTGGACTGAGCACTAAAAAAATGTGAAATGTCTTGAAAACTATACTGCATGATAATGATAAAAAAAAAAAAAAAGATTGTGCCCCATCTGGTCAGTTTCATCTTGGTCCTGAAGCATTTTAATTTATTAAAAAAATAATTGTGAGGTATAGTTTTCAAGACGGTACACATCAGTGTCCCATTTGGGCAGTTTTACCTCAGTCCAGCTTTTACCCACACCCTGTTTTAATATAGAGGTATGACTAAAAAATGATTCATTGTAGTATGAAATTGTAACATCTTAATCATGGATTGTTTATATCACAGACTTGCATTTTCTCTGTAAGCAAAAAATAATTATTTTTACCTCACAAAACAAATAAGTAACAGAAAACCATACACTACATAATGCATTTGCTTGAAAGTAAGAGCAATACAACGCAAAAGAAAAACATTACAAATATCTCAATATAAAAAACTTAAAAAATTAGAACATGAATGCTGAAACATCTTTCCTTGTTGAGGCATTTTCTGTTAAAGCAAAGGCTTTTTAATACAAGCTACAGTAGCTCTATATCCTTACAGCCAGTACTAGAGGTATTATGCATGGCAATATATTTGAAAGAGATAATAATTCAAAAAGGAGACATACACAAGATTTGAAATGAACAATTCTTTATTGCATTTGACAAATGACCATGCCCATAATGAAACGTAATATAATTTGGCCCATGGGCTTGTCTATTGGAGCTCGATAGCTGCCCCTATAAGCTGGTTAAACTATGTGTAATTTATATTGATTGAATGATAACTAAGACCAGTGGGCAGGGCAAGTGGTACTCTGGGCCACCTTCCCCCTAGACAAGATGCGCTGCAGGGGATGAGGAGGACCAAACAACAAAACGACAAGGACGCAGACGAGAAGCCTATTTCCAGGAGTAGTTTGATTACGTATGTGATTAGTGGGTGGATGCCCCTTTCAGAAAGACAACACAGTTTCCAAGGAACCACTGTCATGGTAAAAAGGGTGGAATGAACATAATAAGAGCTGATCAAATTCCACGGAAAAACCACTGTTAGGTCATTTGTGTAAAGTTTGGAAGAGTGATAATAACACACTTTCAGTTTTATTACTGGTAAGTTAATTCGGCCATATGCCTTTTAAATAGCAACAAATGACTCATAGTCATTTTTTTAGGACTCATTAGTCCTAAACAAACAAAAAAAAGTTTCAATGACTATAAAACGTTAAACCTTGCACTGTGTGACTCCCTAAACTTGTATATTTGTACTATTGTTGATGACATTAAATGAAAACTGAAATTGTATAAATAAAAATAAATAAATAGTTATGTAGTCTAAAGGTGGCCTAATTTTTTTCTTTTATTCTTCAGAGACAAACAGTGTTGTTTCTGTAACATCTACCAAGGATATGTTAAGCATTTTGTGATGTTATGCTAAACATAAATTTGATCATTGCTATGGTTACATTCGCCAGTGTTTAAATAGAATAATATTGTGTGCTATGAAAGTCAAATAAAAATAGCATGGTACCGGTATTTGGTGTAAAAAGTGATTATTTCTTTATTGACTTTATTTTACAACAGTCTTTTCTGTATTACAATCATATGCCAGTTTCATTGCTTTGGGATAATAGTAGACCACATTTGGTACCAGCAATTAGCAAATAGTAATAGTTATTTATTTTTTTTATACAATTGTATTTACTTTGACCTTTCATAAACCAGATGATTCTGCTTTTTTAACTTTTAAGCCTACCTGTTTCTACTGCCCAGGCGGTAGCAATTAAAATCTAATGTGTTCACACCCTCTCTGTAGCATGTACTAATGGGGGCATTGAATGTCAAGTTAAGTGAATTATGTTGGTTTTGGTTTCTCACATAGCAACTTGTCAGCATTAGGACTAAAAGCCCATGAATGAAGACTACCAAATATGTTGTAATAGGTGATCATAAGCCTTGCGCTTAGTAAGCGCAGGGGTCAGGACAAATGTTACAGACGCTAACCTTTGAAAGGTCAAAGAAGGGACAAGAGCTTTTGATAAATATGAGCAAATCATATGAAATATCAAATTAAAGAAAACAACGTAGCTCTCAACAGCAGAACTGTAATGGAACATAGTAGTTTGTCAGCTCAAAATGTTTTACACTGTCTAAACTCACTCAGATCAGTACAACAATGCAAAAGTTTAACTGTCACTAAGATATTCAACATAAAACAAGGAATAACCTGTGTTTGGTTTGTATCATCCCATTGAAAATGTTAAATTCAACTCTTAACATATGTAGAAACTTAACTGCATCTTATATTTCAGAATCTATAAATAAAGGTCCATAATCTGTCTTTCCTCTTTTCCTCAACAAAAAAATTCCACAGGAAGTGAAACAGTAGATTTTAAGATATGAAATGTTAGCTTTACCAGCTTAAGTGGTATGTTCACAAACACCATTATGAGCTCATCTGTCAAGAATGTTTAGCCAAAGTCAGTTAATTCTGTGTAGTTTGTGACAAGATGGGTTGCATCTGCTTCCTCACATCCTGATATTGTCCTGTAATAGCTTCAAGCACA
Organism: Polyodon spathula; assembly: GCF_017654505.1. Classification (NCBI taxonomy): domain Eukaryota; kingdom Metazoa; phylum Chordata; class Actinopteri; order Acipenseriformes; family Polyodontidae; genus Polyodon; species Polyodon spathula. The sequence goes on from NC_054539.1 coordinate 25,397,604, forward strand.
TCAGTTGGAACTTATAATCATAAAATAGTTTCTACTTTTGGAACTATATATACTGCTTGTACTTTTCTTACAGGGAGCCCCGATGCCTGCTAAACAGCATAGAAAATATCCCAAACAAAAGGGGCTATTTTTCATCTGCAGATGGAGAAATATCATTTTCAGCCTGCGAAAGTAATAACATAACTGTTCACTCGGGCCCTGCTACCTTCTGGAACCAAGGGAATAAGTTTATGGGAGGTGACAGCCTGGCCTCAGTATTATCTTATTAAATTATATGAAGAAAACACGATGAAAATGATAGGGGAGGAAATTAGTCATGTGAAAATAAAGCCCTGTTGCACAGAGCAGTATAATAATCTACTGCTAATCAAGAGAATTTCAAAGGCCAGCATGTTTCAGGAACACAGTCATAAATTTAAGAAAAACAAACAAACAACAAAGAAAAAACTTCTGTTCACAAATGTACAGTAGAGAAGCTTCAAGTATATCTAATTATGTTCACTCCAAAACGTCATTAGCACCCAACAAAGTTACAAAACCAGAAATAAACAACCAAGACATTTAATTTAGGGCCTTGAGAGGCATCAAAATAAATTCTAATTCATTTTAAAATTGTTAATGTTGTTTTTTTTTTTCTTTTTATTCAAACATAGTGCTAATGACAATTTGGAGTAAATAGCTTTGAGAATCTAGACTGCATCTTCAACACATAACTAGAGTGCCGTGTGTGTGTGTGTTTGAGAATATATATATATATATATATATATATATATATATATATATATGTGTGTGTGTGTATATATATATATATGGGATGGTATATGATGGTCATCTATTAAATAAAGTAAAGTACAATGTGACATGTGATATTGAAATACAAATTCTATTGATTTGTTTTAAGCAGTGTGCATCAGGGCAACTAAGGATTCAGTTAATTTCAGGAATACACAAGCTGATCAGACATTAAATGTTTTATATTACCATTGTGCTGTATGTACATTGAACAAAGCTTAAAATATTTTGCATTTATGAGACAGAATAATTTTTTATCTATTTATGTTAAATAAAAATATAAAATATTGTGTCATCATGTTATCTGAATAGCATTGTAATGAATGTTTCATCTTATTGTGCCTTGAAAGTGTTTACAGAAATTATTCCTAAACGCAGAATTTAGTCTAGTACTAGGTCTTTTGCTATGTCGATTTTGAGTAGCAGCGAAAACTCAACAAGTTGACTTGTCGATTAGTAAACTGACAGTTGACCTTAGAAGTTGGTAGCCAATTAATCACACGCCACATGACTGTGAAGTAACATGATAAAATAATATTATTTTAAAAGTGATGACCAGTTGACCTATTTGACTCTTGTCATATTAATCATCGTTCTACCCCTATGTTGCTCTTTCAATGTGCAGTTTGCTAGATCTTTGTCAACTTACAATCAATAAAGTAATGTGTATTTGGTTTGTAATTTTAAGTTTCTTTTTAAATTTGTATTTCTGTATTTGTATTTATTGTTCTAGGCTTCTGTTCTATGCCCCTGTTAATGAAACTTGCACCAGGGAAATCCTTTGGAGTCTAAGGGTGTATTATAATACATGAATAAAATAAATAATAACATTAAACCCAAATAGCAAAGCACAAGTGTATATATTCATGTCATTGAACAACAAGCTTGTACTTTATACAAATGTAAATGTTTTGAATCTTATAATACAATGGGAAATTTAATGTTCCAATAAACTATTACCAGTCATATTGTTGTTCAATATGTTTGTTACTTCAAAAATAATATTCACTTAATCATTGTATTTAATAGGGCTGCAAACTTTCAGTTGTTTGGCCTATGCTTTTCAAAATATTACATTCTGAGTTCTCTGTGCTCTACCACAGAAGCACCTGTACAAATAACTTTTCCTTAGGAGTTTTTGTTCCATCTTCCGTATTTATTACTGAAAGAGTGTATGCACTGCTTACTGTTAATCTCCAATTGTTACATAATGTTTTTCTTTTAAAATTTATATAATTAAAACATAAGTCTGAGGATGTCAGATCCACGCTTGCCTCTATCATTCTGCTTCTTTCCCAAAGTCACTAACAATATGTATGCTATCCTTCAATAAATTGGATGATCCGCATCCTTGCTCAGATCACTTGGACGTGTGAATGAGACATCTGATTTCTTGTATAGTTTTTGATTCTGACATTATGTAATTCCAGTTAGATTAAAAATGTAATTTAGCAAACAAAACGAAGTTTGTAGGTGACCTGGGCTCCCTTCAATAAGAAAGGCATATTGTATTCTAGTTGTTTGTGTTAAACCATAGAAGAAATCTGATCCTACTACACAGCATGCTTAACCTCAGACAAAACTCCCCATTTATACACTCACTCCAAAATTATTCTTACATTAATGAAGCACACTCAACAATTCACAGTAGGAGCCAAGGTCATTTTAGCTTAGATTAAACCAGAACTATATTCACAAGGAAAATAACATATTCTACCTGTTTGTCATCTGGATCACCTCAGTGTGACTCTCTTTTTATCATAACAGGGTGTATTGTATAGGATTTCAAAATGTTAGGAGTCACTACTTTTATTGTTTCCAGATGGAAGGCAAACGTAATCGGAAATGTTATGTGCATAATAGGATTATAGAACGATGGTTTATTGTTTGTGGAAATAATAAGGGTATTATCCTTTGTGATTTTTTATTAATAGGGGAGGCTTTTATTGAAGTAAGTATATTCATTTTGCTACTTTATGCAGTCATTTGTCCGGCTAAATTAATCCTTTAAAAGGCACTAAGTTGAGAAGGTAAAAACTAAATAAAAATTATAATGCTGCAGCTGGCTGATGGCTTACACTGCCCCATGAAATACTGTACTACTAGTTTGGTTTGCGGTAGACTTTTTCGATATCATGTTGTAGTTTATTTGATCAAATGAGCTTAAATAAAAGATCAACATTAAGTTCATATAATTATTTTTGTAATTATGTTTCAATCCTAAAATTCTAGGTGATGCAGAACTTTTGCACACATTCTACCCCACAACGTCCAAGTGAAACAAATATTCTAGAATTTTGTAGAAAATTAATTAAAAATAAAAACTGAAATAGCTTGTTTGGATAAGTGTCCACCCCCCTTGTAATAGCAATCCTAAATTAGCTCTGGTGTCACCTTCAAAATCACACACCAAGTAAAGTGGCCTCCACCTGTGCTAAATTGTAGTGATTCACATGATTTCAGGATAAATTCAGCAGTTCCTGTAGGTTCCCTCTTCAGTAGTTCATTTCAAAGCAAAGAGCACCAGGGAGCTTTCAAAATAACTCCGGGACAAAGTTGTTGAAAGGTACAGATCAGGGGATGGGTATAAAAAAATCAAAGACCTTGAATATCCCTTGGAGCACAGTCAAGATGATTATTAAGAAGTGGAAGGTGTATGGCACCACCAAGACCCTGCCTATATCAGGCCGTCCTTCCAAACTGGATGACCGAGCAAGAAGGAGAGATCAGAGAAGATACCAAGAGGCCAATGGCAACTTTGCAAGAGTAACAGGTTTTAAGGCCAAGACTGGTCAAAGTGTGCATGTGACAATAATATCCCAAGCACTCCCAAATCTGGCCTGTATGGTAGGGTGGCAAGAAGGAAGCCATTACTCAAGAAAGCCCACCTTGAATCCCATTTGAAGTATGCAAAAAAAAAACACTTAGGAGATTCTATAGCCATGTGGCAAAAAGTTTTTTAGTCTGACAAAACTAAAATGGAAATTTTTGGCATAAATGCAAAGCGTTATGGTTGGCACAAACCCAACATAGCGTATCACCCAAAGAGCACCATCCCTCTTGTGAAGCACGGTGGTGGCAACATCATGTTATGGGGATGTTTCTGACTGGCAGAGACAGGGGCACTTGTCAGGACAGAAGGGAAAAAGAAAGGAGCAAAGTATAGAGAAGTCCTTGAGGAAAACATGCTGCCCTCTGCAAGAAAGCTGAAACTGGGATGGAAGTCCACCTTTCACATTGACAGCGACAAAAAGCGCACAGCCAAAGCTACACTGGAGTGGTTAAGGAACAAAAAGGTAAATGTCCTTGAGTGGCCCAGTCAGAGCCCTGACCTAAATCCAATCGAAAATTTGTTGCATGACTTGAAGATTGCTGTCCATCAACGCTCCCTAAGGAACTTGACATAGATCAACAGTTTTGTAAAGAATGGTCAATAATTGACAAATCTAGGTGTGCAAAGTTGGTAGAGACCTATCCCAAAAGACTTGCATCTGTAATTGCTGCCAAAGGTGCTTCCACCAAGTATTAAATTAAGGTGGAGACTTATCCAATTATGATCTTTCAGGTTTGTATTTTTAATACTTAATTTCTTTCTCAGTAAAAACGTTTTTCCTCTTAACATTGTGGAGTATGGTGCGTAGATAAGTGGAAAATATCCTCATGTAAATGCTCTACTCAGCTGTCCTACCACAATGGCCCATTGTTAAAACAATAGCCACTCAAAACCTTAGACGTTGTGTTTGACCGCAAGCAACAAGTTATTCAGTCTACTTATAATACTGTTATTATGCTCACTGTCTTGAAACATAAAAGCATGATTTCCATTACATGAGAGTAGATATTGAACTTCATGCTGATTTGAACTTGGCTCTCACCAAGATAAGCATCAACTAAGACGTAGCTTTGCAGAAAATTAATGTGATCCATCTGCATCTCCATCCATTTGCGTTGTTTTCCATCTGATGATGTAGATATCCTTCTGTCTGGTGTTGATTACTGAAGTGTAATGCTGGCTCCAGGGATCAGCTCATTTTACTTACCCAGTGCATCAGCACACACAACGGCTGCAATACTGGCTCTGGGGATCAACCCAATGCGGTCTCCCTAGCGTATCAGCATGACAACCATTTGAATTGTGCTAAGTAGGGTACATCTCTGGGTTCTTCAAGTGGACACCTTCCATCCTCGGTGTTTCGTTGACTAGCCCATGACACCTCAAATTATTCAAATTAGCAAGGTCAAAAATGAATGGTAGCATAATTCGCTTTTGTGGAAACTACTAGCATACAGGTGGATGACTCTCCCACTAGCGAGCAGCAGCCAAATGGAAATACAAAATAATGGGAATATCTATTTTGTGTATCATTTGTAAACTTCACTTAAAACTGTGCATTTTTTCTTGCAGAATGTACATTTATTTAGAACACTTCACATATAAAATGATGATTTATGATTATTTGGTGTGTGGGTAAAAATCGAACAGCACGGATTAAAAAATAAATGCATATTGAAACCTCATTAGTTATTTACCCTCACTCATGGGGATATTTTGTCATAGTTTACTATCTACAACTTTTAATGTGCATGTAGCAATCTTTTTTTTTGTTTGAAAAGAAAAATATGCTGTAAGCCATTTATATTAGTTAGAATTTATTTTCTTATGGCATCTACTTGTGTATGTATTTTAGTATGTACGATTGTAGGCTATAAATACATATGTTTTAAGTGCCATTGGTGTTTCTAGTTGTTAGTTATTATACATGTATACCATGTATGTAACACTTCATTATGTGTTTATTACGCTTTTAAAATTATGGTAGAACTGCTTAACCCAATACACAATTTGTTTATAATGAATTGTTCTGTGAATTCCTCTCATGCATTTTCATTGGTACTGTTTGCTTGCCTCCACGATAAATAAATAATTCTTAGAAGTAGCCACCGAACACCTAAACATTTCATATGCAAACAAACGTGTGAAGGTGAAAGTGTACATTGTAGATAAAGTGGCGGGGGAGTCTGGCAGCATTACAAAATACGTTTAGGCAAAATCTGTGTCAATGATCTCGATCACATTCCTAGTGTCCTTGACGCCTGTTCTTCATTCTTGTGTGGATAAGACACAGAGGTTAAAAGCCAAGGATGCATTGCAAATCCACAATCATCTAAGGAAACTTTATCAAATATGCCATTTTCTATACCAGGATTTCAGTTGTATAATTCAAATAAAATCTACATTAGATGTCGCGGTCTGTTAAATGTCTGTTTCCAGGTGAGTTATATACTCTTTCATTAATTAAAACCCTCTTTTTCCAATTTCAAATGAACTCATGATAAATGATGACAATTAACATGGATTTGCTTTTAAATTGCCGTAAACAAAAGAAATAGTCACAAGAAGCCCTGCTCGTTAAGATATTAACATTATTTCGTAAATCAACATAATTTCAGAATTCACATTGGGACGATTATATAATAACGAAATAGGCACAACAACTGCTAGAAAATGCCAAAATCAATTCTACATACCGATTTCTTGATTAACACTGGAGTTGTCCTTGCAAACTTTTGAAAATCCTGCCCCATCTCTTGTGGTAAGTCTCTTCTCAGTTTTGTTTTGCAATCCTCTTGCCAATCCAAAGGGGTAACATACATTATTTTTATAAACCAGTAAACCTCATAAATGGAGTTCAAGGCAACTTAAACAATTCTTACTTTTGAGTAAACATTTTTTTTCTGTTTATTTGGAGGACATATTACATTTTAGGCAACATTAGACTGCAAAACTACTATCATTGGTGACATGGTTACCGTCAAAAGTACCCAGAATTGATAACAAAATTATTAAAAGCATAACTGTTACATAAACTTAAATAGCCCTGAGTAAGGTAGGCCTACTTATTTTGCAATATATTTTGGTACTGTGCTGATGTTTCCTGTAGTACAGTATTTTCTTAAGCCAACTGTTAGCATTTAGCACTGCCATTGTACTGGTAATGTGAAGGTAGCATTACATGTATAGTGCATTGTGATTTGTTGTTAAACCTGCTTAAGAAAAATACAACTGGGATTTATTCTCCTACTGTGGTGTTTGTTTTTGCACTCCTGATGACAGTTAAAATCCAATACAGTTATAATAATGATCAGTTTCTTTATACAGTCTATGTTTATTTTTTACTAAATTTCAGCTGTATACTTTCTTATAACTTTAACCTGTATTGTTCCCAAAATGTATCTGTCCCCTCACCCCCCCTTCCCTCTTTTTTTATCTCACTAATAACTCTTGCCATGCAACGGTGTACACCTTTCATATTGTTTACTTGATACAAAATAAGTAGTTGGTTGCACAATGCGTTCCTTTATAAAAAGGAACACCACATTTGCAATAAGTAGGGTGATTGTGTTTTACCCCTTATACTTCCTGAAATCATTAGATCATTAACCTTTAAATTGAGACCAAATATTTTTGCTTAAAAATAATAATTTTTTCAGTTGTCTTGAACTCCATGTTTGAGGTTTACTTATTAACTGATGTGGATATATTGTATCCTTTTTTAACCCAAAGCACCCATGTTAATATACTGCATATATGTTGATACCAAACATGACTTATCTCTTACATACAGAATTAAATGACTTCTAATACAGTTATTTTGTGGCAAGAGTGATTCTTGTGGTAATGTCTTTCACAGCACCCCTTCTGGACAACATTTCAGGGCTATCTCCTGGAAATGCAAATGGTATTTTAATACCAAAAAACTATGGCTGCCATGAGTGTGCAGGAATGAGAATATTTTACATTTTCAGTAATATATACATATAAGTAAGAATGGTGACAAATCTGTTTGAGTTCAAACAGAACAGAATACAAATAATAGTACTCAACAAGGGACATCTCTTTTTTTTTGTCTAAATGCATGCTTTATAGGTCAATCTTAGTGACAAAACTATGGGTAAAAAACCCTCTTCTGGATTAAACCAAAGTTTGAATAGGACTGTTCAAGCAACTGTTTGAACTCCAACAGTAAATCTAAATCTAAACACTGCCTGTTTATGTAACTCAAGCTTCTAATCATGCAACTATATAATTCACTGACAATCTTTTCAATTAAACCTAATTTGTAGTTGTGGCAAAGTAGCTGAGTGGATGCAGGTGCAGGGGTGAAGCAGGGCGGTAATGAAATAGACAGACAGATTTGTAATCCTGTTTGGAAAGGTTTTTATTCTTTTATTCCAGGTCTGCTGACCAAAACAATAATCCCCTGGCAATGGACAACAGTGTGTACTACACAGGGTAAACAATAATGGGATTGCGGTCCCAACTAATAAACACGATATCTGCTCCATAATAATACATACATGGTCATCAATCCTGGGTGCATGCAGTAGTGCTCATAGTGGGTGATACAGTTTATTTAGTGACAACTGGTGTGGTGCTGTTCCGGCTTAGTGCTGGCCCTTGGCGACAGCTCCGGAACTGTGTTAGCTATCTCGTAATGTACAAGACAATTACAAACAAAACACAGCACTCAAGATGCAGTTTCTTTTACGGTCTCTGTTGAAGGGTGTGGTTTTTCACTGACATGAGAGACAGAAGCTGGTATTTGGAAAACACTGCACAGATGCCCAGTTTTATTTATTTTCTTTTTATTTATTTTACCCCACAGAGGGCGCTGTTGTCTGTGGCCTGTATACTGGCAACGGTAATCAGGACCACAGGGTTACTAACACAGGTACAAAAATAATAATAAAAACCAAAGGCAAAAATGAAAAGGGAAGACAAAGCACAGGAAAAAAAATTACAAAACAAAAGTGCTGCTAAAGCAGTGCCCCCCCATTGCTGCTATGCCAGTCAGCTTGGGTCTCCGTCGTAGACTTGGCTATTCTCTATACACTGGGGTGGCCAGAGTTCCCCATATATCTCCACACATTTCCTCGGGAACGTAATACTTTATTTTAATTCTTATTTTATTTGTTTAAGGCAGGCTGTCTTCCTCAGCTGTGCTTGCCTGTTTCGTACTCTCTTCAACCGCTGGCGTTCCTGTCTGGTCTTTATTTACACCGATGTCTTCTGCCAGCATCATGGGGTATCCACTGTTAGACCAAAACAATGCATAGCCAAGCGCAGTACTTATGGGCTGAGCAATCCCCCAAGGCCCGCCTCAGCCACTCAGAGAGAGAGAAAGCCAACACACCATCTTCACCACCTCTCCGTGTCATCGCCATGACTGACAGGTGGATCTTACGAGGCTGCTGCAGACAGTCAGCACAGATATCCCGTTACATATCCTCCCACAGAATGACACCACCGGTCCATTCGAAAATCTTACACCTCCATGCCTTCCAGAGCAAATCTGTGTTTTGATGCAGTTTCCCTGCTTGGTGGACTACCATGAAGGCATACGGCTGCATGGCCAAGTAGCACCGTGTGATCCTGATGTTGTTGTCCTTCATTCAGTGAAGCAATGCTAAGAGGACATGATCTGGGTGAAGTGTCACCCCAGGAGGTAGTACAGGAGTGACTCAACCGCACATTTTACTGCGAGACACTCCTCGATGGTACTATAGTTTCTCTTGCGGGGAAGGAGATTCATGCTGATATATAGGACTGGGTGCTCGCTTCCCCAGACCTCCTGAGACAACACTGCCTCGAGAACTGTCTCTGATGCATCAATCTACAGGGTGAACCGCCTACTGAAATTAGGACTGCATGGCACTGGCTTGCTACACAACCTTCACTTCAGAGCAAGAAAGGCTCTTTGGAACTGCTGTGTCCACTGGACCGTATTTGAGACAACCATCTGGGTGAGGTCTGTCAAGGGAGCAGCAAGCATGATGAAGCTCTGGATGAACTTCCGATAATAGCCCGCTAGTCCCAAGAAAGAGCGCACCTGGGTTTTGGTTGTAGGGACCAGCCAGTCAGCCAAGGCTTTCACCTTAGCAATCAATGGTTTGATCTGGACACTCCCTATTCGATACCTCAAATACCCCAAATCACTCTTCCCAAAGGCACATTTCTTTGGGTTAGCAGTGAGCCCAGCCTCATGTAAGGATTGCAGTACTGCCACTACTTTACATAGATGACTCGGCCAATCCTTAATGTGGATAACCTCGTCATCCATGTAAGCAGCGGCGTACTGCTGATGGAGCTGCAAAATGTGATCCATCATCCGCTGGAAAGTGGCTGGCGCTCCGTGAGACCCACAGGGCATGGTTTAAGTGTCAAACTTTGATTTTTCTTTAACTCGTCTGAATTCAATGCAAAATCATGTTGACCCGTCAGGCTTATCCACTAGAACAATTGGACTGTTCCAGTCACTTTGGGACTCCTCTATTACACCCAGTCTGAGCATCTCATCAATTTCTGCTTTTATTACCTGTCTTTTACATTCAGGTATGCAGTACGGCCTCTGGTGAACTGGCGCCCCCGGATCAACTTCAATTTGATAGTGAACTACTCGAGTCTGCCCCAGGATGGGAGAAGACACATCAGGAAACTCCATCACCAGTGCCTGAGCCTGACCTTTCTGTGTTGGTTTCAGATTATCTGCAATCTGTACCGACCCTGTTTTCGCCCACACAGAATGATCAGGTCTCAGGTCTGTGATGTCATCTGCTTGTGCCATTAACAATGCCTCCTATTTCAACCAGGGCTTCAACAGGTTTACATGATAAATATACTTTTTTCTCTGTCACTCCGGCTGGCAAATCTCATAAACCAGTGTCCCAATCCGGTGTGTAACCTCAAAAGGTCCTTGCCACTTTGCCAGAAGTTTAGACTCAGAGCTGGGAAACAATAGAAGCACTTTATCCCTGGTTGAAATGTGCATAACTGGGCTCCTCTGTTACATTGGTCTCCTGTCTGCATTGAGCCTGCTGAAAAATGTCATGCGCCCACTTTCCCACAATCAAGACATTTGCGTAGGTCCAACACAAACCGTACAGTATTGGTCAAATGTTGTTGCTCCTCCCACATCTTTGACCAGATCAAGCACACCCAGGATCTCCACCCTTAGGGCAGCTCAAATGGTGAAAACCCCATAGAAGCCTGAGGTACTTCTCTGATAGCAAAGAGAAGCGCACGTCACTATTAATAAATCTGCGCAACATGTTTTTGAGGGTCTTATTAAATGCTTCACAAGACCATTGGTCTGAGGATGGTAAACTGAGGTCTAATGGTCTTAATTCCAAAAGGTTTACATGTTCCGCAGACTAGCCGGGACATAAAGTTGGTGCCTTGGTCATTCAGTATCTCCTTGCGGGATCCCCACCTGGGAGAAAACCTTCACAAGCTCGTTGACAACAGACTTAGTGGACGCAGATTGGACGGGAATGGCCTCTGCATAATGCATAGCATAATCCAAAATGACCAATAGGTGCATGTATCCTGCCGCACGCCTCTCTAGCAGTCCAACTATATCTACTCCAATGGTGGCAATGGCACCAATGGAGCTCGTGGGAAGGCTCTAGGGCTGGCCTTCTGACACTCCCCTCAGCGTTCACAAAAATGTCTTATGTCACCATCCAGCCCCAGCCAACAGAACTGTGCCACAGGCCTCGCTTTGGTCTTGTCCCTTCCCAATTGACCAGACAGGGGAATAGAGTGAGCCAGCTGCAAAAAAATCTTCCTTAAAGGGCAGAGGAATGAACAACTGAAGATGCACTTCCCCTGTCTGGGGTAACATCATACAAAAGATCTCGATTAATTTCAAAGTGAGGGTACGTGGTGGCATGTCTGGGCTTGACCACCTCACGATTGGTCAATGAGCCTGCCCAGCAAGTCATCATGTCCTTGCTCAAGTCAGAAGTCACAGGAGCTAAGAAATTAGCTCCCATGGCTTTCAGCTTGGGATCGGCTCAGTCCTGAGAGGAGGCAGCCGAGCCAGACCCCTGCACTGGCTCCGCAGCCCCCCCCCAGACTCTTCACCAATTGGTTAGTACATTTCCTAACAAAAACTACATCATGAAGACAAAGGAGCATTCAAAGCAAATCCGGAATAAGGTTCTTAAAATGCAACAATCAGAGGTAGGACATAAGAACATTGAATTGAATATCAGGGATTGAATATCCTCTGGAGCACAGTACAGTCCATTATTAAGAAATGGAGAGAATATGGCACAACTGTGAATCTGTCTAGAACAGGCCGTCCTTAAAAACTGAGTATCCGGGTGATAAGGGCACTAGTCGGGGAGGCCATCAAAAGGCCCATGGTAACTAAAGGAGTTACAGTCTTCCACGTCTGAGCTGGGAGACACTAAATACGGCAACAATAGCCTGTGTGCTTCACAAAACTGGCCTTTATGGAAGAGTGGCAAAAAGAAAGCCATTGTTGAAAAAAACTTGCATCAAATCTCAGCTAGAGTTTGCCAGAAGGCATGTGGGAGAATCTGAGACCAAGTGGTAGAAGATTCTATGGTCTGATGAGACCAAAATAGAGCTTTTTGGCCTCAACGCTAAGCGCTATGTTTGGCACAAGCCTAACACCACACATTATACTGAGAACACCATCCCTACTGTGAACCATGGTGGTGGAAGCATCATGCTATGGGGATGCTTCAATGTGTCAGGGCCTGGAAAGCTCTTGAAGGTAAAGGGCAAAATGGATGCAGCAAAGTACAGAGAAATCCTGAAGGAAAAGCTGCTGAAGTCTACAAGAGACCTGGGACTTGGGAGAAGATTAATTTTCCAGCAGGACAATAACCCCAAACATACAGCCAAAGCCACACTGGAGTGGCTTAAAAACAAAAAGTTCAATGTCCTGGAGTGGCCCGGGTAAAGCCCGGACCTCAATCCAATTGAGAATATGTGGAAAGAGTTGAAAATTGCTGTTCACCAAAGGTCTCCATCCAACTGATGGAGCTTGAGCAATTTTGCAAAGAAGAATGGGCAAAAATTGTAGTGTCCAGATGTGCAAAGCTGGTAGAGACTTATGGCTGTAATTGCTGCCAAAGGTGTCTCTACCAAATATTAACTCAAGGGGGTGAAAACCCATGCAATCAATTATTTTCTGTTTTGTATTTGTAATTAATTTAGAACAATTTGTAGATTTTATTTTATTATGGACTTTTTTTTGTGTTGATCAGTGGCAAAAAATTAAATCCATTTTGATTCCATGTTGTAACACAATAAAATGTGAAAAAGTCCAAGGGGGGGGGGGGGGTAATATTTTTGAGAGCCACTGTGTATATATATATATATATATATATATATATATATATATATATTGTGCCTCTAGTATTACATATTTAAAAAAAAAAAATCCATCCTTTCTCTGTGGATGTTTTCTGTATTTTACTCAAATCTACTTCTGTTAGTCTCTGTTTCATTCCTTCAGTTTGCCTTTTTAAAATTATAAACTTTAGCATGATTCGTTACTTTTTGGGTTTTAAAAAGTACTTCAAATGAGACCATGTTGTAATCTGAGTTTGCCAATGGTTTGACCTCTGTTTTGGTTATTCTGTCTTCGTTATTTGAAAAGACTAAATCAAGGCATGCACCCCCACCCCCCAGCTGGTGCCTTGACAGATTGTGTTAGTGAAGCAGTCATTTGTCATTTCTACCATTTCAATTTCAGCTGTTGTTCTCCCCACCAGTTTTTCCCATTTTATATGGGGAAAGTTGAAATCCTCCATTAGTATGGCTTCTCCTTTGCTACATGCATTTCTAATGTTGCTCAGTATCTGAATTTGGCAGTCTATAGCATGTCCTAGCATTTATATACATACATTTAGTGGCTATCTTACCTGAGTTGGTGCCCTTGTTTTGATGTAGTCTCTATTTGCAATAACTTGGCAAAAAAGTACTTCAGTTTCTTTTGACTTGCTATACACGGTTGAATTCTATATCTCTTGCATCTAAATATTATTTTCTACATGATACCAAATTATATATTTATATCCTGTGTCCTCATTTCATTTTTTTTTTTTTTAGGTAAGTAGTTTTTTTTATCCTGTTTTTAGTTTTTGTTATGACATGGATTAACTGGATGAGGATGAGGGTAGAGATGAAGAGGAAGAAGATGTTCCAGATTAGCCCCAGCCCAGCATTTCCATTGTCAAGTAAGTGCACTATTTACAGTATTCATTGTTTTGATATGTTTTCCAGCATATTCAAAATAGCATGTTATGTGTTCCTAATTGATTTGTATGGATTCCTAATTCTTTGTCTTTCTTTTATAGTATGGCCACCACAGATGCAGACCACGAGGTACCGAGACCGCTCCCTTTCAGACCTAGTCATCGTGTAGGAGTTGATATCCCCATGGTTATCTGCGCTCTTCGATCCACCACAGCTAAGATTACCCAAGAAATAGATTTTTTTTTTTCCTCTTTTTCATGCAGGTTATCATCTCTGATATCTGCAAATTTGGAACGGTTGGAACAAAGTTAGCTGGGCTTGTCGATGAAACACCCGAAACAGTAGGTATCCACCACAGTGTTATAATTCATGTTGTTAATCTTGTTTTTGATTTTCATTGCAGGTATGGTAAGATGATATACAGATTAGTTGCTAGAAATGTTTAGTTATACTGTTAATTTGTCCCACAGTTCATTTTTGACAGGTAATAAATTGACAGGTAATACATTACCTAATTTTAAATAAAAACTAATTTAATAAAAATGATTTCATTTTCCTTTGTTTTTTTCATACATTATAATGACAAAAAGGTTTTACATACGATTTGGCAATGTACTTTGATATTTTGCTTTGTCTGGACTACTTTCATAAAATAGCTGACAGTTCTGAAAATAAGGACAATTTGGGGAATTTTGGCATATAGACCACGGTTCGGACAAAATCTTGTATTTTTTATTTGAAATCCTTATAAAATGTCATATCTGTCATATGATCTTTTTTTTATATCTAACTTGGAAAGGGGTTGAAATTGGCCTTTTTAAAAATATTATACATTTATTATACATTTTTCAATAATTCTTTGCGGTGGTGCTTTTATATAAAAAATATATAATACATTTCACAGTAAAATACATTATATCATTGGAAACAGCTACTAAAGGCCTTTCTATAGATTCATTGGGTTTTAATTTAAGATATAAGGTTGCCAAACTACAAGCGCTAAACACAAAGTCTATTTTTACATGAAATAGACAGTTCTGAAAATTGGTATGTTTTGGGGAATTTGACAAACAGACCATGGTTTGGACAAAATATTGTAGCTCCCCAATAGTAAAAGATATTTGAAATCTGATTTTTTTTTTTTTTATTTTTTTTATTTGAAATCTTCATAACATTTCGCATCTATCGTATACTGATACGTTTTTATATATATTGGAAAGGAGTAGAAATTAGTCATTTTTAAATATTATTTATTATACATTTTTCAATATTTTTTTGAGGCAGTGCATTTTATAAAACATATATTACATTTCACAATTAAATACATGATATCACTGGAAACAGCTATAAAGGGCTTTAAATTGGGTTTTAATTTCTAATATTGTCAAACTACAAGCACTAAAGAAAAAGTGATCATATTCAAGCCAAAATATGGCCATTCTACCTCAAAGTGTTAACCTCTCTTTCATAAAGAGATTTAACTTATAAATCGCCTGTCTCACAATGAATTCACAAGAGTTAGCAATATATATATATATATATATATCATATGAAAATAGTTACAGAAAACATTATCATGAAATCCAAAACTTAATGGGATGGAATTATAACATTCTGAAATCTGTTGCTTTGTAATTGGTGAGATTTCATTCAAAATGTACATTTTTGATACATTATTTTAACAGGAATAATCATATCCTGTTGTCTTTACTGTATCATAAATCCATTATTCTACAGGAATATCTTTTAAAGTATCAAAATTTTTGTAATACAATAACTCCTTAATCTATCTACATATAGGTGAATAAATATAATTTATCCCACAGCTGAAATTGAACTAAAATCACAGGACAAAATCTAAATGCAATGTTGCATAAATTTTAAAATAAATATTGTATATTATCTTTCATTTCAATTTAGCTTTGTAATGACTTAATATTTTATATTACATTTATTGTTTTTAATAAATTACACTTCCCTTCTGTCTATATTATTTTCTGTTAAAATGAACTGGTTAACTCACAGCAGTAAGCAAAGTGAAAGCCTAAGAGTTAAGTCTGATCATTCTAAAAAAAAGAAAAACACGAACGAATATCCCAGTTATTTGTATTCCCATTGGGGGACACTATAAAGTCATACATCAACAAGAACAAACCATTTTGAAGCATTCATTTGCTAAATATCCATCAGTCGTTGTGATCAATGCCAACTTGTCTCAAGATTGACAAGATATTATTATTGTCGTGCCAAGGGGGAAAATGAACAAAGAGATGTCCTGATCCTGCCTTAACAATGAGGAGCCTATTCTCTTTCATAGCACCTGAGTTCCAAGGTTTGTATACCAGTGAACTTTCTTTTATACTGGTAGAAGATACTTTTTGAGTTTTTTTTTTTTTTAAATATACTTTGCTCTTTCTTACAAGAGGCTTTTCCTGTTAGCACACCCCTGCATTGTTATACCATTTGAACTAAATAAATGATGTAATCGTATTCAACAGCCATATGTACAGATGCGTTTCCCTCTCCTTTTACTTTGACTCTTAAATAGCTCTATTCTGCAATGCCAAGTCCAACGAATGGAACAAAAGGTTTATTTGTGAAAAGCGGGGATTAGCCTTTTAGCTCCAGGGTTTTTCTACAACACCTGTCTTTTCAAGTGCCAGAGCTGAAGAAGATAAGGGAAAGGATTTATTAATGAGCCATCAGGAACATAAAGAATACAGCTTTTTATGTCAATGTATTGTATTTTTACTACCTTCATTTTTCATTAGCTGAAAAAAATGTTTTATAAATGCCAACCTGTATGTGTACATATACAAAACCAGAAAAAATCTATTTTTGTATTTAGTTTTAATTAGCGTAACTTTTTTCATTTTCACAAAAGTTGTAACTCCCACACAGAAAACCACATTTCCTTATTTACACTTGCATTAGCTACAATAAACCAAATTGATATAAACCCTGATATAAATGCCACCACCATATCCAGGCTGTGCATCCCTGAGATCTGTTTTGATTTTATTTGTAATTACATGTGACATTGGGGATTCAGTTGAACCCTTGGCCAGTGCAAGGAACAACGTTACCTTTTCAGTTATAACATGAATTGCTCACTGTTAAATTTTAGAGGCTTTCTCCAGGTAGTTTATTTGACCTGTGTGTAGTACATTTGTAATCATTTTCATCTTACTGAGGGTTATGATTCATGAAATTTAAGACAACAGGCTAGTGGCAGCATTATCACTGGCACTAAGTTTAAGCAGTTCTTTTTCATATTTTTTTCTTTATCTTGACTTTTTTTAAGGAACCCAAATATGAAAACACTGACACATAGTTAAAACTACAGTTATTTCCTAATGATTTATTTAAACATGATCTGGTAATATACAGCACACTTTTAACTTGGCAGAAAAAAATAATCATGCAGTTTTACAATAACAGCAAGTTATAATGATGTATCACTTTAAATATGAAACCATGCAGCCTTATAAAGACACATGGGAATACAACATTCACATTGCTGGCAGTCTGTAGTTTTTATAAGGCACGGTATACAATGCTTTGCTGGAGAGAATGACACATCTTGTGTCAATTGGAGCCTCCCTGAGTTATATTTTTTATATCTATGTACGCACCAGTTTGGCACAGACATATATTATCAGATAAAATGCTAGCATATCGTGCCCTAAAAACCGAATACAAAATATTTTTCTTTACTAGGCTTCCGAACTGGACAAAAGCAACGTAACTCAGAGTTTTCAGAAATCTACCCAGACTGTTTTTCTAGTAACAGAATGAACGTAGTGAGAAAGAAAAAAATATGTATTTGTCCAACAGGCAAAGAATAACGACAAAACTTGACCCCTCAGACAAATCTTGTTGTCCGTGGCATCAGTCAATGTGAATTCACAGCCTTGCATTACCATTGTAGCCTCCTGAATTTTATTATTATTTTTTTTTTTTTTAATAATTTGCTTTACTTTAATACAGGTTAAGTTTAAACATAAAATAAAATAAATTACAATTCTATATTCTGTTTATGGTCGCTAATATTATATTAAAACTGAATACAAATTATGACTTAGTCTTTGAAAGCAAGTTTTTCATCTATAAAATAGCCTTGCTGAGCTAAAAATTAAACCATTAAGTTATATTTACCAGCTTTAATGATCATAATTATGTTATTATTTAGTAAAGTGACACAAACAGTAGCTTTGACTGGCATACTGCTTTCCAAAGGCCATATGAATCAAAGTGCAGTAATTGATTTTCATAATAACAGAAATGACATGTCATCAAGTATAGTAATTTTGCTATGCTATTCTTAAGAACTGAAGAGTTAATGTATTCTCACATATGGAACATCTGGCAGAAGAGCAATTTATACCAAAGTGTTTTAGTATTTCATCATAATTAATTTTGTATGTGCATAACAAAGGCTACTGGCTTTTAAAGAGAAGTGAACAACAGCCCTCTGTGTTTAACATTATTCCTGATACCTGATTAAAATATACTTTTACTTTGGCACTCTGGCCTTGTGAAAACATTTTTGTTTCTGTGAAGAAATGTACAGCATTGGGAGTCTAAAGAAATAACAAACATCCATGATGTAATCACTAAGGAATGTGGAAGTTCATTCTGGGCTGTGTTTACATTGTATCAATAGATTTCAGGGTGCAATAACTGTACCAAGATATATATATATTTTTTTTTTCTACATTTAATCATATACTGAACTCTAAAAAAAATAACATGGGAGAAAACTGTCAACCATGCACACTGCAAGCAAGCATCTTAAACTCTATGCAAGAGACCCAGGCTCTTGTGGTTATATAGGTTTTTAGGTAATTAGATCAGAATCTGCAATGGTAGTGCATCACACAGCACTGCTCTTTTACATGCTTCCCCCTATAACCTTGCAAATTGGCTGCAACCATGAGATCTATGAGATCCGAGCCACATCCTTAGCGCAATTGGGCGGAGGCTGGGCTCAAACGGGCAAGCACACAAACCGCAAACGTAAGTATTAAGCACATCTTTAAACAGTCTGAAAAAGAGAAGCCAATGATTGTACTCCTGTCTTGTCCATCAAGTGATATGGAAAGCTCACATTGCTTGTGATAGTCATGCACTGTGGATAAATAGAGACTTTGTTTTCCAGTGCTGCCTATCCAGAACCTTTCATGAGCACAATAATTATCCCACACACTCTAAGGAATGCATTAGACAAAGGAAACCTTCTATCCACTCAGTTAAGCAGTAAATCAATCAAACAGCCAATCAAATAACTACTTCAAGGATCTCTTCTCCTTTGCACATTGCAAACCAGGGTGACTGTAACTAGGTGCAAACAGTCAACCCTTCTGTTTCCAGCAACACGTCTTAACCACTGTACAAGAACACAACAGTACGCCACCAATGTTTAAAGAAGATTACTGAATCATTTTGGGAAATATTGCTTCTAAAACATACTCTCCCATTGTTTGGGAATGATTTTTTTTTTTTCCAATAATTTTAGAATTCCCAAGATACACATTGAAAATTGAGTTATCTGAGATAGTGAGGAGGGAGTCGTTATTTCTTAATTCTAGATCGTCGTGTACGACAGCGTGTTCCAGTTCCCGCCAATATCCAGCAACTTCGCAAAGCCACTGAAGAGGAGTGGGACAACATTCCACAGGCCACAATCAACAGCCTGATCAACTCTATACGAAAGAGATCTGTCACACTGCATGAGGCAAATGGTGGTCACACCAGATAGTGACTGGTTTTCAGTTCCACGCCCTACCTTTTTTTTTTTTTTTTTTTTTAAAGGTATCTGTGACCATCAGATGCATATCTGTATTCCCAGTAATGTGAAATCCAAAGATTAGGGCCTAATTAATTTATTTCAAATGACTGATTTCCTGTACTGTAACTCAGTAAAATCTTTGAAATTGTTGCATGTTGCGTTTATATTTTTGTTCAGTGTGTATGTGTGTGTGTGTGTGTGTATATATATATATATATATATATATATATAATATATATATATATATATATATATATATATATATATATTATCAGGACGGTATCAATTCCGTGCCAAGAGTACAAGGTTGCAATGTTACAACGCGAATTTTTCCATTAAAACAACGTCGAGGGTTTGGACCCCAATTCAAGTCAGTTAGACGGATGCAAAAACCTAAAGTCCAGGCTAACCATCCCACTTAAAAAAAGATGTTCAACACACAATAAGGACAGTCAAGAGCACTTCGTGAAAAAACGTTTTTTGTCCACCAAAAGCACATTTGACCACGACGGTGGTGCTGCTGGTAAAAAAAAAAAAAACGAAAAAAAAACTGCTGGACAGTTACTACTGAAATTTAGCAAGTTACTGCATCTAAGTAGTCTTTAGTGCCTTTTGTGGGTTGGGAGGTTTAATAATGTGTATTTTAATATAAAAAAAAAATTACTTTTAAAAATGAATGCTATGCATGTGCAGTTGTATGATTTGCTAAGCTTTTTTTGTGTAGTTCTGACTGACCTGTAACAATACGCCTTTTCACGCAGCAGCCATGTTTGGTTGTAAACAAGGCTTGGTGTGCAAGTAACTGTCATGGCTGCCGCAGCTACTGATATTATCACTATGTGGATGAAATCTTTAAGATGTGTTGCTCAAATAAAATTTGAAGAAATTGATGATAGGGCAGATAATAATGCAAGGATTCCAAAAAACATACAGCAGAAAAGGAACAGAAATTGGATCAAGGGTTATATTCATGAAGTAGAAGGTAAATTAACAAGCATATTTGTGATTGGAAAGTAAATAAGCTACTACTAGCCTATACTAGATTCATAAAACATGTTTAGATCTCGCAGTTTTAGTTAGAGAACGTTTACTTTAATATATACCGTGTTCATATTAAGTACCTCTGTATTGTTTCACGTTTGTTGGTTTGGTATAAGCATGTGTTAATTGTGTTCTAAATACAGTTAAGAGGCAGGAGAATGGATGTATTGTTAGGGCTAAGGTGTTCCGGTCAATGAAAAAGAATGAGTAACCTCAAACGCCCCCCTTTCTGTTATTCCTGTAGTTTATTTGGAGTTAATGTAACATTAAGGATCTTTCTGACCAAGTATTGTGTAACTCAAGCATATATTTTGTTAACTTGAATTACTAAATGTTTTTGTAATTTTGTTCAGTTGTGCTTAATAAAGACTCTTTTAGTACACTCAGTGTGTCATATACCTTTTTTTTAATACACACTGGGCATTGCATCCCACAAGGCACATTCCCTTTAGTATCCATGCATAATCTCAAGCTTCTGCATCTTACTTATCTATTGATTAGGACTGATTGGTAATGCTCAATTGGCTCCCAGACAGTATAACTGAAATGTAATCAAATTTGTCACTATAATGAAGAATATGTACATTCACACAGAAATGAAAGCTGAGAGTTATCTTCAAAAAATAGTTATTTTAAAGCTAAATAGGCTGTTTTGGAGTTATAAAGGCAAAAAATATAACATAATTAAATAATACATGTACAGAATTTATAAAAAGGGCAGTGTGCACTGGGTATACAATTAATAACTTTCTAAAAATTAACATATATTAAAAAAATAGTGAAATATGTTTCTGATGCATATACACAATACATACCATTAGAATAATTTTCCTTAGTCAAAATGGCAATGTGAACCTTGAAGGATTAATATAATGATTCACGAGTCTTTCCCCCACCCACCTCCTTTTCAAAATAATAATAATAATGCCCTATGTATACAGTTAGCTATCTAATTAATATTCGACTGACTATTTCTTAAATCAGAACCACAAAATGGAACGCAACAGTGCAACGCCGTAAATTCTCTCGACTGCAGTTGGAGACAACGGCGGCGAGAAGCTAGCAGCTGCACTCCAAGCCTCGTTTTGAGTCTGGTGTGAATAAGGTCTGTACAATCACTTGATCGTAGAAAACATTTAAAGCTTTTCACAAGTGTAACAAAGCATCATATTATAAAATAATAAAAATCATCTCAGTCAGTCGTAGAAGGTGAACGAGTAATTAAAATCTACATGTGCACTTAGGATGAGAGACTGCGTCAGAGCAGCTAGGTGAAACATTTACAATAAGCCTAAAATGATTATTTACATTGCATTTGGCTTACAAAAATCGAAAACACTTACCCATCTAGCCACAAGAACTTCTAGAAAAGTCATTTTTGTTTATTTCTAATGTAAAACATATAGCTGTACACTTTGATGCTCTATTGTAAATAACATGGAATATATATATATATATATATATATATATATATATATATATCTCGATATATTATATATATTATAAAACAAAAACACAGAAATGCCAAATATACAAAACCATTTGAAATACTGTACTGTACAGTTACGCCTTTTTATCGCAAATACTGTAGGCAGGACCCAGTGTATTTTTCTCTGTACTTATAATCAATTTACTCATTTTACTCAAATACTTAGGACTTAGGCAAGGCATTTTCAGAGATGCAGAATCACAATGAAAATGTTCTTGCAGTTTAACCAATGGCAGCTGGTGAACTTTGAGAGGGCTGGGGTGTTAGAGAACCAACTCTTATTTTATCCCCCAACCATAACCCCCGTACACGTATAACAAAAACGTTGCATACTACTTACACTTGATGTAGTGTATTAACTGTTCTTCAGTTATCCTCCCATAATTGTTACTGGGCATTACATTACTGAAATGAAACCAGACAATAGATGACAAATCTCTGCAATTTATTTTATTTTACTTTCTTTTCTACAGGAGCATACTGTAGTTACGACATTAAAACATGTTTCACATATTTTAAAAGTGGCTTGATTGTTTAGAATATCATACTGTACTCACTTTTTCAACATAAAGTGGCCAAATAAATGAAGTTTAACATATTGTACTTTAAACCGTGTTATGCCTATTTAAGCAAATTAGAACAGTAAGGATAACAAGCTGCATTGTTTTTCTAAAACCTTTAAATCCGTTAACCTGTTCTGCAGTGACTACCTACACCAATTTCGAACACCATTTCCATCACTTCACACCAATTTAAATCAATTATTAATACTGATAAGCTTTTAAACACACACTTACTATTGTATATAATCAAGGGGCATTCAACGTATTTCATAAGGTATATTTAAAAAATAAATAAATAAATTACTGCACTCTTACCGTGAACTTTTGAATATCTATATGGGGCTCAGATCGATGGATGAATGGACGTTAAACCAGCCAAGCATGTCTCCTCCAATGACATTGAAATGCAACTAAATCCTGTGTTTTGGACCTTGGTGATACTGCAACAGGACCATCATAGCCTTGTTTACCTGTGTATCTGAAAACTCTTTGGTAAGCAAAACCATTCATTTTCATCAGAATATTAAAATACGTTTGCATATTTAGTGAGGAAGCAGGCAGATGCGGTTTTCTGCCTTCCTTGCAGACACTTTTTTAGAAGTTCAAAAGACCCTGCTTTCTGAAAATGGAGTGAATAACTGGAAAAATCTAAAGAAAACATTTCAGAGACATTAATAATCTGGCACCACCGTGTTCTGAAAAGTGGCATTTGTTCAAACAGTCGAAGGAAGTATGTTCTGATTGTAGCTTTACATGCAGTTACTAAATCTCACAAAACAGTGGTGCATTAAAACAGACAGTATGCTACGAAAATATTTTGCCACCAGTTCTGTCTAATCAGATTCAGATCAAGCTATTTGTATAGATAACAGCAATTAGAATAAATGTTGAAATTGTGACTTGAATGTTCCAGGCAAGCGAATAAGCGAAAATGAGTCTGTTTTCGTCGGCTGCCTCCTGCAGCGGTATGGGGGGCTCAGATCGGCGGGAAGAATTGATGTTAAACCAGCCAAGTATTGTCTCCTTCAATGACATTGCAATGCAACTAAATCCTGTATCTCAGTCTACATCAGGGCTTCTCAAACTCGGTCCTGGGGACCCCCTGTGGCTGCTGGTTTTCATTCCAACCAAGCTCTCAATTATTTAACTAGACCCTTAATTGAATTGATAATTTGCTTAATTAGACATTTTTACTTGTTTTCAGCTCTTGAACAGTTGCATATTTCAAAATAACTGTAACATTTGATAAGTAACTTGAACTTAAGAGCTGAAAACAAGTAAACATGTCAAATTAAGCAAATTATTAGTTCAATTAAGGGTCTAGTTAAGTAATTGGGAGCTCGGTTGGAATGAAAACCAGCAGACACAGGGGAGTTTGAGAAGCCCTGGTCTACAGTATTGATTCTGATATCCCAGCTGCCCTAGCGGTCTGGCGGTTGCGCAGTAGAAACACGAGGAATATATTAGACCTGCTTTGCGCGCTTGCAGGGAAAAAAAGAAAAATCAATCTTCTCTCACAAATATTTTTTGTGTTGGTCAGAACAATTTCTTGTGAGGATTTGGGCAATTCATTTTGGGGAGGCTTAGCCTCCCCAAGCCTCTTATATGCGCCACCCATGACAGCTATCCACTTTCATAACTGTCACGGGCGCTGGGTTCAGCGCCCAGGAGCTTATTGGAAACTTACACTGCTTCTACCTGCTAAAAACTCAGAAATCACTACAGCTCATGTGCTCCAGGGGCGAAAGGCTTCAGCGCCCCTGAACCAATTGTAAACGCAGGCTTCTGATCTGTTCCTTCCACCCCATTACTGTGTGAGGCAGGTGTGAGAAATAATGCGTTGTAATGCAGGTAACAATTATGGTAATGTTAATAATAGTAGCTACCATTTAATTTAGATCATTATTATTACTTATTAATTTAAACTGGTAGGGCAGTGCCCTTTGCGTCTGTATACATGAGCCGCCACTGAGTTTAACAGTAGATTTATAGAATCACTTAAATGTGGTAAATAATATAGCAAACTAGGCTACTTTATGGTTTCATTCACAAGTTGTAAAAATAAAACAAATGGATGCAGAGTTTATTTAAGCATCACCAGCAACAGATCGATCAGCTGACAACATTTTGAATAAACTTTATGAACACAACTAACAGCATGATTACCAAAAACATAATTAAAAAAATCGCCTAACATACTGAAATTTAGCTGGCGGCAAACATATGCTCTCAAACTCTATTTAAAAAATGAAAAAAAGTTACTGATAACAAACCCTTCACAAAACAGCTGCATGTCAATAAAATATTTAAATTAAATATGGTACTGTATGAAGCTGCATTTTACAACCCAACTGGAAGTAGACTACAGGGTCCACTTGGATTAAACCAAAAGAACCTGAACAGACCACAGACGTTTTCTGAGAAAAACGTATTACTCATGGAAAACTGAATGAAACGCTTAGCAACACAAACTAATTCTTCATAAAATCATGATAAAAACTATTTAATGTCTTGTGTTCATGATAGTGTATACGCAGTATGCTGTATGAAGTATTATACATGTTTCATTAATAGATGATAACTAACATGTTTTTGCAGTTAGAACATTTTGCATACAAAAATAAAGCTGGTCTCATTATTGGATTACTATAGTGTATAATAAAGTAATGTGCATAGGGACAGATTTTTTATTTTTTTTCATAAAGACTGTAATAGGGCAGTTTACACTTTTTAATAGCTGATCTCACATTTTATGTACCTGACCCTGGGTGAAAAATAAAAAAAAAATGTGTTGCAATGCAGTGTTGTACTTAGCTCTCTTAGGACAGTCCTGCTTCACTTGCATTATACCAGGCTGGTTGTCTTTTTTTGTGTGGTTTCCACTTCATGGGTACTGCAGTACATTCGGGTAAAAAATTTAAATATATGGAAATTCAGTAATAAAAAACGTTGTTAAAATAACGTTAAGGTTGCAGTTCAAAATCACAAAAGTTGGGAAATGGGATGTTAAGGCACACAACCTTAACTTGCCCCTATTATGCCTATGCATCACATCAGATATTATGTTATACATGATGTTAGTAATGACAACAGCAATGACCAATCACATGACAAATGCTCCACCAAGACTGCCCAGAAGGACATTACCTGGATGTGTTTGTTGGTCTGCAGAATATTGTGCCGTCAGCTGTTTTTAGGAACTCATATGACATAACGAGACAAAACAGCAGAGTCTATCCTTTTACTGAGTGAGACACATATTGAAATGCATTTTGGAAACCAATGGTCTTGGATAAATGTGGCAGTGCCATATTGCATTTCAGTATTTGCATAGTGGCAAGTGCGCCTAGTTTTGCATTGGAAGTAACAGCAGTAATTATGCAACAAATCTATCTCATCTGTAGACAATAGTGCAAAGAGTGACCTGAGTGATAGTGAGAGCAATGAAAGTGTCTTGTTCTGTCTATGATTGTGTCTACGCTGGCAGAGTGATTTTCATACAAAGCATGATAGCCACAGTCCAGCAGAGACAAATTGTTTCCTAGTGTAATGTTCTACTGGGCAGTCTTGGAAGAGCATTTGTCCTGTGATTAGATATGCCAACATTCATGTCATTGCTGATGTATGACATCATATCTGATGTGACGCATAGGCATAATAGGGGCAAGTTAAAGTTGTGTGCCTTAACATCCCATTTCCTGACCTTTGTGATTTTGAACTGCAACCTTAACGTTATTTTAACAAAGTTTTTGTTACTGAATATACAGTACTGTGCAAAAGTTTTAGGCAGGTGTGAAAAAATGCTGTAAAGTAAGAATGATTTCAAAAATAGACATGTTAAACAAGTAAACATGTCAAATTAAGCAAATTATTAGTTCAATTAAGGGTCTAGTTAAGTAATTGGGAGCTCGGTTGGAATGAAAACCAGCAGACACAGGGGAGTTTGAGAAGCCCTGGTCTACAGTGTTGATTCTGATATCCCAGCTGCCCTAGCGGTCTGGCGGTTGCGCAGTAGAAACACGAGGAATATATTAGACCTGCTTTGCGCGCTTGCAGGGAAAAAAAGAAAAATCGATCTTCTCTCACAAATATTTTTTGTGTTGGTAAAGTAAGAATGATTTCAAAAATAGACATGTTAATAGTTTATATTTATCAATTAACAAAATGCAAAGTGAGTGAACAGAAGAAAAATCTACATCAAATCAATATTTGGTGTGACCACCCTTTGCCTTCAAAACAGCATCAATTCTTCTAGGTACACTTGCACACAGTTTTTGAAGGAACTCGGCAGGTAGGTTGGCCCAAACATCTTGGAGAACTAACCACAGTTCTTCTGTGGATTTAGGCAGCCTCAGTTGCTTCTTTCTCTTCATGTAATCCCAGACAGACTCGATGATGTTGAGATCAGGGCTCCGTGGGGGTCATACCATCACTTCCAGGACTCCTTGTTCTTCTTTACGCTGAAGATAGTTCTTAATGACTTTCACTGTATGTTTTGGGTCGTTGTCATGCTGCAGAATAAATTTGTGGCCAATCAGATGCCTCCCTGATGGTATTGCATGATGGATAAGTATCTGCCTGTACTTCTCAGCATTGAGGAGACTATTAATTCTGACCAAATACCCAACTCCATTTGCAGAAATGCAGCCCCAAACTTTCAAGGAACCTCCACCATGCTTCACTGTTGCCTGCAGACACTCATTCGTTTACCGTTGTCCAGCCCTTCGGTGAACAAACTGCCTTCTGCTACAGCCAAATATTTCAAATTTTGACTCATCAGTCCAGAGCACCTGCTGCCATTTTTCTGCACCCCAGTTCCTGTGTTTTCATGCATAGTTGAGTCGCTTGGCCTTGTTTCCACATCGGAGGTATGGCTTTTTGGCCGCAAGTCTTCCATGAAGGCCACTTCTGACCAGACTTCTCTGGACAGTAGATGGGTGTACCAGGGTCCCACTGTTTTCTGCCAATTCTGAGCTGATGGCACTGCTGGACATCTTCCGATTGCGAAGGGAAGTAAGCATGATGTGTCTTTCATCTGCTGCAGTAAGTTTCCTTGGCCGACCACTGCGTCTATGGTCCTCAACGTTGCCTGTTTCTTTGTGCTTCTTCAAAAGAGCTTGGACAGCACATCTGGAAACCCCTGTCTGCCTTGAAATTTCTGCCTGGGAGAGACCTTGCTGATGCAGTATAACTACCTTGTGTCTTGTTGCTGTGCTCAGTCTTGCCATGGTGTATGACTTTTGACAGTAAACTGTCTTCAGCAACCTCACCTTGTTAGCTGAGTTTGGCTGTTCCTCACCCAGTTTTATTCCTCCTACACAGCTGTTTCTGTTTCAGTTAATGATTGTGTTTCAACCTACATATTGAATTGATGATCATTAGCACCTGTTTGGTATAATTGTTTAATCATACACCTGACTATATGCCTACAAAATCCCTGACTTTGTGCAAGTGTACCTAGAAGAATTGATGCTGTTTTGAAGGCAAAGGGTGGTCACACCAAATATGGATTTGATTTAGATTTTTCTTCTGTTCACTCACTTTGCATTTAGTTAATTGATAAATATAATCTATTAACATGTCTATTTTTGAAAGCATTCTTACTTTACAGCATTTTTTCACACCTGCCTAAAACTTTTGCACAGTACTGTGTGTGTGTGTGTATATATATATATATATATATATATATATATATATATATATATATATATATATATATATAATCCTGCTTCTGTGTAAAAATAATGCCAACCGGTCTTAATGGGACTGATGCCAGAGCTGTTCCCTGGCCAAGAAAGACACCAAGCATTGGTCTGAAATGTAATCAATACCACAAACAAGATCAACAAAGTTTGAAACCTACTTCAGCATTATGTAATACTAACACTGAATAATACTAACCAATCTTGTCGACAAGAAGCCAAGCAATCCTCCTAATGACTCTCACTGCTACAAGAATGGTTTCCAATGGCGAGAAACTGTCTTAAATGGAAAAAACCTATCTCCATTTCCAGTGATACACACCTACACAACGTGGCCTTTAGGGGTGGTATTTGTTTACTTCAGTTTCTGTAGGAGCCACACTTATTACAATTTCCTGAGAATATGATATGAGAATATGATGTTGTTTCAATCCTCTATAGTAAAACTGGCCTGCTTTACGTCGCACTTGATTCATGCATTGGAATGGATTTCTTCTTAGGCCAATGAGTTGTTAGGTGATTAATGAAAAGAAGTTGGACCTGCAGTATTGGTTTGCACAGGTGTGAATTGTCCTACTATAGCTACATGTTGTTCTAGTCACGTAGGCAGTATACAGGAAAATATTACTGAAATGAGTACAGAGGAAATAGAATAAAGTTGAATAAAGTTAAACATAAAGAGCAAGTAATATAAAGGTAAACTTTTAGATATTCAACAGGTTCTGTTTGAAACCGTCAGGTAAGTATCACGTTAGCTGCTCCCACTTGAATACCCCAGGAGCAGGGTTTGTGTCACTGACGCTCTTTCTCTCTCTTTCACACAGTACCAGCACCCTCTGCTGGAAGACTTCCTCGATGCAGCCCACAGCCCAACTGGCAGTAGCCGTGATTCCCCTATTTCTTCCCCAGTGTACCGAATTAAGGCAATGTTGCTTGCAACTGGTCCCATACACTGGTTTTGTGTTGTACTGTATTATGCTGCAGTGAACCCTTTTTTCTATGTTTCACACCTTCCTGGATAAGGTTTTAAACGTCTCACTTTGGATTCACTATTTGTATGGAGCTTTAAAGACACTCACAGTTGTCTCCCCCAACCTCTGTACAGCGATCCTTTTTCTAAATAAACAGTCTTCATAAACAAACAAATGTCAGGCCCATCATTTTCCTCAGTGATTCCTTCTAAAAATCAAACATACCGCTGAGTTTTCTTTAAGCACAGTCTTGTTCCTACACGTTCCTAAAGCAGTACTGTAGTTTTCAGCGTTCTAGCCCTGGACCTGCTGAGGTTTACACCAGCAATAAATGAAGAATAAAACAATGCAATTGCTGTACTCACTGGGTTTTGCTGTATGAGGTTCTTTCCACTCATACAGGTAAGTAATTCCACGAAAGTTTAGCATCCAGTCTGAACAGTAGGCTCCCTTGTTCCAGCTGGACCCATATGTTGTTACTTTTGTTTTCCAAGCACGGTCCATATACACACAGGTTCCCGCACTGTATCCAAAAAGCTCCATTCTACCATCAACCACTGTCTTCTCTCTTAGACTAAAGTTGTAATGCTGTCTATCTACGGTCCATCTTCCTTTTATATGCTGGCCCAGTTCTTAAAAGGTCATTGGTCTCCCTACTTCTTGTTCGTTTCTGGGAAATGGAGTTTTGTAATTCTCGTGACCTATTGCTGTTTGTGAATATTCTTTCACTGATTTTCTTATATGAGGGGAAAGTATCAGCCTTCCTACGTTGCTGATACCTTCTCCTCCCCATAAATGCTGACGATTCCTCACATATCCTTCCCTTCAGCTCAAACCTACCAGGTCGAGCAACCTTCCTACCCCTGCAATGTACTCTTGATAACATGTCAGCGTTTTCATTTCTATGCTCGATTTTAAACTTATATTGTTGTAGGGCCAAAAACCACCTGGTCACCCTTGCATTCATCTCTTTTTTTTCCTTCATCCATTTTAATTGTGAATGATCCGTGACTAGTGTGAATTCCCGGCCCAACAAGTAGTATTTCAATGTTTCCACTGCCCACTTTACAGCCAAACATTCTTTGTCAACTACCACATAACTTGTTTCTCGGGGTAGTAGCTTCCAGCTAAGATACATAGTAGGTTGTTCTTCGCCTTCAAACATTTGGGACAGAAATGCACCGACCCCCACTTTGGAGGCGTCAGTTTATACAATAAACCTTTTGTTATAATCAGGAACCCTTAGCACTGGACCACTACACAAGATTGTTAAGATTTTTTTAAATGCTGTGTTCACTTCTTCCAACTGTTGTACTTTGTTTGGTTCAGACTTCTTAGTAAGATTTGTCAGGGGTGCTGCTGTTACAGAGAACTTGGGTACAAATTGGCGGTAATATCCCTCTAATCCCTGGAATGCTCATACCTGTTTCTTATAGCTGGGAATAGGCCAAGATTTTAAGGCCTCCACTTTATTTAACTGTGGTTTTATGACACCTCCCCCTACCAGATACCCCTCCCACTCCTCTGAGAAGATCACAATATCATCAATATAAGCTGACACGTACTCACTGTGAGGTATTAATACCTTGTCCATGAGCTTTTGGAATGTTGCTGTCTACCCGAGGCACTGGGTATGAGTCGAATTTCAAGACCAGATTTAATTGTCTGAAGTCATTATAGAACCTCCAGCTCCCATCAGGTTTAACTACCATCACAATGGGACTGTTCCACGGGCTGGAGGATTTTTCAATGACGTCCAGCTGTAACATTTTGTCTAATTCCTGTCACATCTTCCCTCTTGGCCTTAGGTTGACGATATGGACACACTCGTACTCTGACACTAGGGGGAGTTTATTGTGTTGGATTATCGTGGTACGACTGGGTACCTTAGAAAACATGTCTTGATTTAATTTTATTAATTGTTCTACTTCTTCTCTTTGCGGTATACTTAACCCAGGTCCTATATAGACCTGTTTAACCCCCGTTTCAGCACTTTCTTCCTGTGCACAAGAAGTAACAGCTTTATCCCCTTCCGGGGGTTCATAATCTACCCAGGGCTTCAACAGATTAACATGATATATTTGAATTTCCTTCCATTTGTCAGGTTGATATACCTTCTAATTTACCGGTCCCATGGCTTCAAATATTTCATAGGGTCCCTGCCAATGGGTAAAGATCGTTGTGGTGGGAGTGGGAACTAAAACCATCACTTTGTCTCCAGGCTTAAATACACATGTTATAGCCATTTTATTATAGTGATAAGCTTGCTTAGCTTGTGCTTTCTCTAAGTATTCTCGTACTATAGGGGTCACTCGATCAATGCGGTCTTGCATTTGTAGGATATAATCTACCATGTTCCTACCTCGAGATGTCTGCATCTCCCAGGTCTCTTTTGTGATATCTAATATTCCACAAGGTTGTCATCCGTACAGCAACTCAAAGGGCAAAAACCCCATGGAAGCCCGGCGAACCTCCTGTACTGCAAACATTAAATAGGGAAGAAGTAGGTCCCAATCTTTCCCATCCTTCCCTATCACTTTCCTGAGTATTGCTTTCAGTGTTTTATTAAATCATTCCACGAGACTAACGGTCTGGGGATGGTAAACAGAGGTTCTAATGGAACTTATTTTTAGAGTATTGGAATAATCCTGCATCACTTTATTTATAAACGGTGTACCCTGGTACATAAGGGTTTCCTTTGGGGATGCCCACTCTTGAAAAAACCTGGGTCAATTCCTTTACTATAGTTTTTGACGCAGTATTACATAGTGGAATAGCTTCGGGATAGCATGTTGCATAGTCTAGAATTACTATGATATATTTGTGTCCTCTGGCTTATTTAGGGAGTGGTCCTACCAGATCCATGACAATCCGTTCAAAAGGTATATCTATAATAGGCATTGTCTGTAGGGGTGCTCTTAGATGAAGCCAAGGACTAGCTCGTTGACAAGTTGGGCAGAATTTACAGAAATGATCCACATTCTTCCTTATCCCTATCCAATAAAACCTCTATCAAATGTTTTGTCGGTGTGTAGGTGTGTGCCAAACAAGTGACTATGCGCTAGTTTCATCACTTGGTGTCTAAAGGAGGGGGGTACCAATAACTGTTACCATTAATTCTTGTCCCTCAGTACACTAAATCATTTCTTTGGAAAAAGAACTCTTAAGGATTCACCACTACCCCTTCAACCGGAACTCCATCAATGGACACCAACCATGTACGAACATGAACTAAGAACAAATCCTGCTCTTGTTCCCTGGCAAACTGTTCACTCAAGGGACAAACATGCTTCTGCCATGGTTCCTCACTATTTCCAGGATTAATTTCAAGCAGTTCCCCTCCCATCTCATTTAAAATGTCTCATTCAGTGCATTGTACACTAACTCCCTTCTGTACCCATTTCTCTTGGTTTCCCACTAATGGTGTTTCTAACGGTGATCCCCGCTTTCATGCTAAGCGTCTCTCTTGTTGCATTCTCTTTAATTTGGGTGGTCGGGGTTCCTTAGGTAACTTGTCTTTGGCAAATGGGAATAACACCACCAAACTCTCTGGGGACCCCAGCTGGGCATTTAGTTTGAGTGGGGTTTTATTCACTTCCCCTCTGATATTCATCACATGTTTAAATCCGGGAAAATCTCGTCCTAGGATTACCTGGCGGGGCAACCTGGGGACCACCCCTACATGCATCTCATGATTCAACTCCTCATAATTTAAAGTCACATATGTCGTGGGGTAATACTTAACAGCCCCATGTATACAGGTAATCCCAGTCTGGAGATTATAATCCAGTTGTACCCCCTTACATTATTCAGGGGTAACCAAAGTAATTGAGCCTCCCAAATCAATGAGTGCCTCTGCATTTATTGTGTTCACCTGTACCCCAGCCATATATGGAAACCTATCCCGGATACCCCTGCCACAACTATGCTGCCACAAAACACGTTCTCTCCCGTGTCGCACTGCATTGTTTCAGACCTGTCTGTGCAATGTGCCCTATTTTTAAGCATTTATATGTGAAATGATCAGGGGGTCCCCCGGTTTGTTTTAATTGATCTTTTAATGGTCGGGGACGATTGCCACTTCTCCATTCAGCTTCATATCTTCTTCTTTCTTTGGGTTTCCTCTTCTGCAAGGCTCTCTATGGTCAATACTCTGTGGGGTCTGAGCCAGTTCTTCTGCTGCCATTTGTCGTTTCACTAAAACTACAAATGTATCAATGGTAGCAAGGCCGTTTTGGCCAACTCATTTCCTCAGTGGGGCTGGCATGGCCCTCACGTAGCGGTCCATCATGATCAACTCAGTGATTCTGTATACATTGTTTACCTCGGGCCCTAACCACCATTGTGCCAGATGGATTAGGTTGAACATCTGGGGCCTGGGTGCTAACATGGGATTGAAAGTCCACGTATGATATTTCTGCACTCGTACCGCGGTGGTCACTCCAGCTCGGCGGTCTTGTCCAGAAGGTCATGATAGGCCTTTTGTACACCCCCTGTTAAAATGGCGCTAGGATGCCTGCCCATTTTTCCTTCATCCATACTTCCCGGTTTGCCGTCCATTCAAATAGGAAGGCTTCAATGTCATCTTCAGTAGACATCTTGTTCAACAACTGAGTAGAACGTATAGGACTCTGGGTTGAGTTCTGTGGAGCCCCTCTTTCTAAGCTCTGCATGATCAGCAGTCTTCTCTCACTTCTATGAGTAATGCTTCATGTTGTTGATTAGTTTCCCTTTGGATTGCAGGTGCTGCGACCAGCACTTAAACCAAATCATCATCTGCCATATTGTCAATTTATTACTCTCTCTGTTTAGTTTAGAAGGTCGGGTACTGTAGCTTTTCGTGGTCTACATTTTGGCATCCCACTGCTGCCACCATATGTGAACGATTAGTGTTCTATTGAGTATGTGGTAGCCAATGTTTGCCTTCAGACAGAGGAGACTGGACGACAGAATTGGCAAAACGGAAAGTTCTCTTTATTCATTTAAACAAATGATTAAATAAACCCACAAAACAAAAATAAACAAAAGAAAGCCTGTGCGCTCTGGAATCTAACTACACACTCTTTTGTTTCCCTGTCTAGCCCTATAGAAGCTTATCTTCTGACAGGTAAAAAGTCCCGTTCCAGGATCAACCATGGATGTGTAGTATTCTGTGGTACTTTTACCGCACTGCAGTCCATGGTAAGTAACACTGCCATTTTAACACAGTCCTTAGGCCAACATTTAGTGGTAGGGTTTGTAATCCATTTTCTTTTCACAGGTTACTTTCCAGCACACACTCTCAGGTAAGTTTTTCCCTGGAGACCAGTCCTCCCTGAACATTTAACAGCTTCTGTTTGAAACCGTCAGGTAAGTATCACGTTAACTGCTCCCACTTGAATACCCCAGGAGCAGGGTTTGTGTCACTGACGCTCTTTCTCTCTCTTTCATGCAGTACCAGCGCCCTCTACTGGAAAACTTCCTCGATGTAGCCCACAGCCCATCCAGCAGTAGCCCTGATTCCCCTAATCCTTCCCCAATGTACTGAATTAAGGCAATAATGCTTGCAACAGGTCCCATACACTGGTTTTGTGTTGTACTGCATTATGCTGCAGTGAACCCTTTTTTCTATGTTTAACACCATCCTGGATAGGGTTTTAAATGTCTCACTTTGGATTCACTCTTTGTTTACAGTTTTAAAGACACTCACAGTTGTTTCCCCTAACATCTGTATAGCGATCCTTTTTCTAAATAAACAGCCTTCATAAACAAACAAATGTTAGGCCCGTCATTTTCCTCAGTGATTCCTTTTAAAAACCAAACATACCGCTGAGTTTTCTTTAAGCACAGTCTCGTTCCTACATGGCCTTTAAAATTAACTAAAGCAGTTACTGCAGTTTCCAGCGTTCCAGCCCTGGACCCGTTGAGGTTTACACCAGCAATAAATAAAGAATAAAACGATGCAATCGTTGTCCTCGCTGGGTTTTGCTCTACGAGATTCTTTCCACCCACACAGGTAAGTAATTCCACAAAAGGTTAGCGTCCACTCTGAACAGTAGGCTCCCTTGTTCCAGCTGGATGCATACGCTGTTACTTTTGTTTTTCAAGCACAGTCCATATACACACAGGTTCCCGCACTGTATCCAAAAACCTCCATTCTACCATCTACCAGTAGAGCACGCTGTATTTCAATAAGCACAGCATAAGTCCCTGATGGTTTTGCCAGAGGTAATGAGTTGCTTCCTCTGAAGTCTCCACTGGAGACCAGCGACAGAGCAAGGATGTGAAAATGCGCTTCCCTGACTCTATGACTCACCCTGTACAACACATGGTCAAAGTTTTACCTGGTAAACCACTCAGGGACAGATAATGTTATGTTTTATTCATTATTTGTCACTAGATAGATATGCAAAAGTAGACACTGAAGCCAGAAAACAACAAAGCAGCTGCACATATGAATGTAAACATGAACTGTAATCTATGTTTTGTTCACATTTTCACAAAGTGCTTTTTAAACACATAAATGAGCTATGAGAACCAGGTCACCACAATAAATGATAAAAGGTTCTACCTGATTAAATAAACAGTTACACACATATTGCAGGGCATGTCCTAAATGAAAAAAACAAAAAACAAACCAAAAAAAAAACTATCTATGACTGCTGCCATATATCATAAGGTGTTGCTTTTAATTTCATGCTATAAAGTTTCCTGGGCAATAAACAACATAACGCAATACTTGTTATTACTTGTTGTCACTTAACAGTAATACCAAGAATCATATTCATGTTAAGATTGTTATGTTAAGACAGATGTTATCAGGTCGATAGTTGGATGTGTGTGTGTGCATGTGAGTGGGAGTGTGGGGGTGGGGGTGTCGTTGATTGCTAAACGTTAAAAGATTTGTATAAAGTAGATTGGTGTCAGGACCACCATGTAATATTACTAGCATCTGCCACATACATCTCTAATACGATATTTTTAGAGAAATGTGACATGACAATTATTTTATCTTTCTCATTGTTTTTGTATCT
Source organism: Polyodon spathula (assembly GCF_017654505.1). Classification (NCBI taxonomy): domain Eukaryota; kingdom Metazoa; phylum Chordata; class Actinopteri; order Acipenseriformes; family Polyodontidae; genus Polyodon; species Polyodon spathula. The sequence goes on from NC_054539.1 coordinate 25,434,044, forward strand.
CGGAAACATTAAACATTTTTTAACTTTCAACAAGGTTATATACAGAGTAGTGTCTATATATATATATATATATATATTATATATATATATATATATATATCCCATAATTTAAAAATAAATTTTGAAATTGTCATAGGGAATTAAAAAACATTAAAATGTTTTGATTTTCACAAAAAAAAAAAAAAAAAAAAAAACAGTTATTAAAGGGTTTTTGAAGTATTTATTTACTTAACTAGTGGTATGGTAATGTTCAGTGGTAACATTCATATTGTGACATATTAATTGTACTATGGTAGAAATAATCTATTCACAGTGATAAACCTTTTTAGCACCATAGTGGTGGGCTGTCATAAATTTGTCATAGCACATATTCGCTAGTTTCATCGTGTCCAGTGTGTGTAACAACCTTAATGCTATGGTCTGATAATGCTTCTGATAGGACTTACTGAGGGTAAAATACTGAGTCTGCAAAAATCAATTTAGGTCTGGACTTCTGATTTTAACAAATTAAAAAGAAAAAAAAAACAAGCATTTTGATTTTCACCCAGAAACATATATTGACATTCATTAAAAAACAATAAAGCATTTATTTCCATTATAGTACTGTAAATATCATCTTTGTTTAAGGAACATGACATCATAAACCAGTTATTCCTTCTGTGTAAAAATAACTTAATGGTTAAAAAAAAAGGCTTAATTTGATTAGCAGAGCTTATAAGTGACATCATATTCACCGACCATGATGAAGCCAAACTTACATTCACAGATACTACTATTTACAACGACAGGGCTTCTGTCAACAGCCTTCATGTAACTGATTTCAATGACTAGAAAAAAGCAAAGGAATAAACCAATACATGTTTTTGAACTATGTGTAAATCCTATGATTATTAATGCACTCGTGGTCATGAGAGATGATCTGTAGATTGTTTTCAAATCATTAAGTGCTTATCATGATTATTTATGCATACTCTATATTGCCTTTGAAGAAACAATATTAGAGGAAGATTGTGTAATGTGTTGGTTTTTGTTTTGTTTGTTTTGTTTTTAAACAGAAAAGATAAATAATGGACTGATATTTAATAGACTTCATAAATAAATAAATACATACATAAATACATATTTAAAGTTTCTTCTGCTAAGACAAATCCGCTGTCTGGCCACTTTATTAGGACTTTGGGATCTCCCTGGTACAAATACTGTAGTCTACTTAAGTATTGCTGTGGATCAAATCTAACCAATAATGCTACAGTGCCCTGATGGGGATGACTTCCTTCAAGACATTTGCACATTCCAAAAAAGCCTAATTAAGATTTAAAAACTTGGTCACCACTCCTTCAACACACCGTTTATGTCTGAAAAAATGGTAAAACTGGTAAAACTCTTTTTTTTTTTTTTTACATTTTAATTTGAATCCATTATCGGAAAGAACATTTTATGAAATGGTTTGAAGAAGAAAAGAGCCTCGATTGCAACAGGTGCTAGGATGAAAGATAAATATTGCCAAATGTTCTTTCTTTTTTATGCTCAATACAAAACTAAATATGAAATACTTTCTGGGTTATCTTTCATGCCAACCTATAATCTATCCTGACAGATTAACAGTAGGCCTTCAGTTTTTACATATGTTTTAATTCAGCCTGATAGGTAAAATGGGTACTTTACAATCCATGTTTCAACTGCCTGTCACAAGTTGGCTAGGAAGCCACACAATTATTACAATATGTACAACCTAATAACACACACAGCTGTAAACCACACTGAAAACAATGAAGGTTCTTTTGCCAAGAATGTCATAATGAAACCATCATTCATTTAGCTGCACTGCACACTGGAGTGAAAAATCAAACAATGTTGAAAAACTCATTTTTCTATTAATGTCTGTTGCTTCACAAGATCTTTAAACACTGACTGATGCATTACTATAAAGTTTATTGTGGAAAGTTTATTTTAAGTATTGGTCACGGAAATGTAGTTAAACATGAGATATATTGTCAGTTTTTTTATTATATGCTGTTTTATATTAAGGTCAGTAGCCTGCAAAAAGATGGATTTCAACTTGTTATATATGCTACACATCAGCTATAAACAAGGGTTTGGGGACAGTCCAGGTTTTTTACTACATATTAGAAAATGAATATAACCCCAATAAGAGTGTTCTACGATCACCCTCATAAGAGGGCTCTACTGTCACTTTCGGCTTGGGCATTTACCGGCTCAAAGTGGGCCTTACCAGATGATAAAGCCTTCTTCTTCTGGTTCTGTTGCTTAATTAGAAATTTAGTGATGATTCTGTATCAGATAATCAGCTTCCAGCTATAGTGGGCTTCTATCAGACAATAGACATCAATTGTGAATCAAATTTAAAATCAATCCGCTGAAGTCTTGGTTTTTTCATTTTGAATTGCTGTAATGAAATCAAACAGACACAATTGGTCCAAATGTATTTCATTATCCATCAAAACCAGCCAATCACAGCTTGTCAGCTCCAATGGAGCTCAGCATCTTTCAACAACAAGCAGACATGGACAATTCAGTAATATTGCTCCATTCACATAGCTGGCACTGTCCAGATAAACTATAAGCAATTCTGAAGAGCAAAACATTTTTCATAATGAACATTTTCAGGATTATTTTCCTAAAACTTTTCTCAGCAGTAAATCTAGGTTTTAAAGTGTTGTTTTAAAGAAAATAATGAGAGCGAAAAAAACTTTTCTAATAGTGATAGTGCCCTCTCGATGAAGGCTCTACTGTGTTGTAGTTGACCTTGACTCATACAGTCAGGTGTGGTGCAGAGCAGGGACACCTTAAACAGGCTGATAGGAGGGAGTGGAGAGTGAGATAATAAGAAAACGACAAAATGAAAACTGTGTCACTGACCGTAGCAAGGGAAGGTGTATGGCCTTTAATTGGCAGCGAAAATAAATAAATTAAAGTTACAGCAGAGTGTTGTGACTCATTGTTTTGACTCATTGTCTAGCAATCCCTGGCATCCCAATAAGTGTTTCTCTAAATATACAACAATGCCTAAATTTTTTGATTAGTTGTATAAGTATGCAATAAAGGCTGACAGGGCATCCTTATACGTCGAATATAAGGAAGTCTGTATATTCAACATATATGGATGCCATATAGGGCCTTATTGCACTTATAATCCAGGTAAAAACAGTGGATTTGAAGAAGAAAAAACATATATCATTATATATATATATATATATATATATATATATATATATATATATATATATATATATATATATATATATATATATATACAGCTCTGGAAAAAATTAAGAGACCACTGCAAAATTATTTGTTTCTCTGGTTTTATTATTTATAGGTATGTGTTTGGGTAAAATGAACATTTTTGTTTTATTCTATAAACTACTGATTTCATTTCTTCCAAATTCCAAATAAAAATATTGTCATTTAGAGCATTTATTTGCAGAAAATGACAACTGGTCAAAATAACAAAAAAGATCCGGTGTTGTCAGACCTCGAATAATGCAAAGAAAATAAGTTCATATTCATTTTTAAACAACACAATACTAATGTTTTAACTTAGGAAGAGTTCAGAAATCAATATTGTGGAATAACCCTGATTTTCAAGCACAGCTTTCATGCATCTTGTCATGCTCTCCACCAGTCTTTCACATTGATGTTGGGTGACTTTATCCCACTCCTGGCGCAAAAATTCAAGCAGCTTGGCTTTGCTTGATGGCTTGTGACCATCCATATTCCTCTTGATCACATTCCAGAGGTTTTCAATGGGGTTCAGGTCTGGAGATTGGGCTGGCCATGACAGGGTCTTGATCTGGTTGTCCTCCATCCACACCTTGATTGACTTGGCTGTGTGGCATGGAGCATTGTCCTGCTGGAAAAATCAATCCTCAGAGTTGGGGAACATTGTCAGAGCAGAAGGAAGCAAGTTTTCTTCCAGGACAACCTTGTACTTGTATTAAATTAAATATCCTTATGCCAATAAAGCACCCCCATGTATAACTGTGAACTAGTAAATTAATTTAATTAAAACATGTAAAAGAAAGTACTTCTTTATTTTTGATAATTTGTTCAAGTTCTGTGTCAGAGAGGGATGGATAATGTTCAGAAATGTCTTTTTGTGTTTGACTGTGACTGTGAGCGAGTATAAAGACAGTGATTTTTTTTTTTTTTTTTTTTTGGTATTTTTTTCTGTTTTGCTATTTTCCAGTTCATTGAATTGTTCTTCATCCAAATTGGCATGTCTACTTACTACTTTGGGGTTTTTGCAGGTAATTGGTCACTAATTGGTTTCATAGTTACAGCTGTACATCTCTAACTGTAAGCAAACTGGCTACTGATACTTCAAATTCTGTGATATAGAATATCCATCCAATATATGGACAGCTGGAACCTTGCTTGACCAATCACATTGTTTGTTTCATGTTCCATTGCTGTCCTGTATTATAAGTAAATTTATAAAATGGCAACAATACAGGGATTAATCTCAGTGGGTAATATGTTTTCCAACCTGTGCACCACCATGGCTTGGAACTTTTCTGCCTGATTCACTTGATAACCATGCCATTTTTTTTTATGAAAGAACACACCCCACATGTTCTACAGGCCTTGGCAGTTTAATGGCCTCATGCCGAACAACACCTCTATGCATGCAGATATTGGGCCCTTTTTTAAAACCTTGTTGTGTGTTCAGTACTCAGTTGAAATTAATAAATAAATAAATAAATAAATAGAAACTTTAATAGAAGGTAGTGCTAACCAACAGATAGAGTATTGGGACCACATCATTTTTTTTTTTTTTAACAATTTCATCTTTGGGGTGGGGGGGAGGGGAAACACTTAAATAGTGTATTTTATTCTTTAGTAAATATCTGCTCTCCAATAGTAACTTCGCGTTGAATGTTTTCTTGGTAGGATTCTGATTCAAAGGAAGTCATATAAACTCATAAAACAAAAGCAACTCACTCTACAAGCTGAGAATGGTTTTAACTTTTTAAGGATTTGTGGTTTGTCGTGGTGATGTAAAATGTTTAAACCCTTAAATAGTTTCTCCAGCAATCCAAACGCAAAACATTTACTACAGGCCATGTTTGTCACTGCTCCTTAAATGGTTAAGTAAAATCGCTTTAAAAAGAACATAACTTTCAAAATTTGCATAGCTTTTTGAAATAATAAATGTATATCCCTTCATTATTTAGATAATCATTCTTTGCATGTTGCTGTCCCTGATCTTGTCCATATAACTTGTTTAACAGACTTCACTATATTTATACAAAAACATAAATGTAAACTATTCATCTTCAAGACTAAGTATACAGCATGTCTTAAAAGATACTCTAAAAATATTTGCATATATTTTTAGAGTTACAGACATCTGTGGTTTACTTGGTTACAGATTGTTTTGCAATAACTTGGAAACCTCCTGCTTAGAACCTTGTCTGACTCTACTTTAAAACCTAATTTCTTTGCTCCACTTGCCAACATTTCCGGCCCCTCCAAGTATCTACTTTAAGCTCATTACTTTGACACAGTTCAGAAACCCCTGGTATAGAATTTCAGACAAACCTACTAAAATTCTTGAAAAGTCCCAAAACACATATCATCCTAAACAAATTGTTTAATTGCTTTCATCAATTTAACTTCTTGTGATTTGAGAAGAAGGGCTGTTAAGACGTTTGTGAGGAGGAAGCCACACCCTTAAGCCCTGAAGGCAAAGTCAGCTAAGTGTAGTTTTTTTTTTTCTTTTCTGCAGAATAAATAAAGTTGCATGACTATTTAAGTAGCTCTTCCAACGAAATGAACGTCTTCCTGCCTGTGCTGTACATAAAACAGTCTGTTAACATGTCTAACAGTTCCTGCTTACACTCAATGAATTAATGACAGGAAGAAAGATGAAATCTGTAATAAAACTGCCAATTTTCTTCAATCAAATAAAAATATATAATTCATAAAATGTTATTAAAACTTAATGTAACGCTATCATGTTAAAAAGGTGATAAGAGTTAATAGATAATGTTTAAAAGAGTTATACATCAACATATCTATAAACTATTAATGTAATTCATTACTCTCCAGTGTTTTACAACCTTATTTAGGTTGAAACAATCAACTTGACCACTCACTGAATACCCAACACATCCTATGTGTGCAAGAGAATCAGTTGGTGTTTTCTAAATGTCATTCCTAAAAGTAAAACTCATCCCAACAAAAATGGGATGGAACATTCAGCTGTATCCACTAATGATAAGACACAGGACTTAATTTTAAGTGTAATTTGAAAGAAGCAGAGTAACAGACCAGGTTGAACATATACAGAAATTGGCCCAGAAAAAAAAAAAAAAACTAATGACATCTTTTAACATTTTTTTTTGTTACTAAGAATCCTTCATAATAAGTATTTAGGTCTGGGTAGTGCTTTCCACATTGATTTTTCAAACAGTGATTTTACAGATACCTTGGTTGTTTGAACAGACTCCCAGCCTTGATGTCCTAGGAAATGCGTTAAAGAGTGTTCTGTCTATGGTATTTTGGTACTGTACATTATATGTTATAGATCAGAAATAATCTTTAGGTAATATTTCAAATATACAGACATATCATTTTTATGAAACACATTCTGGTCTCAATTAGTTTGGAAAGTAGAGGATTACTGTGGCTGCTTTTGTAGCATAATCCTGTTTCGTCATTGGGTAGTAGGTCTAATTTATTTAAATCAATACTCAGTTCACCAACATATAACACTCAGCGATGGTTAAATTCTACTTTAAAAAAACTCAGACATTCATCTGTGAAGCTCACAAATAGGGAAAGGACTTCTTAAATACTTACAAATCAAGCTAAATAGAAGTTACCTACATGCCTTGAAAGGTAAAGTAGCTGTTAGTCCCCACTCTCACTAATTACTGGCAGAGCTGTCTGCATACTTTTTGTTGACACCCTGCACCCACTAAGTCTCATGCCTGGGTTTAATATTCTCCTCCCTTAAGCAATACATCTGTCTGTTCACTACACTAGCTACACCCACCGCTGCGTGTCTCATATTCCATTTCCAGCTAAACTATGGTTTTAGAAATCACGCTGATCATTGATTGTTTTTTCTAAACGTCTGAGGATTCTTATGTTTATAACTGATACTGCAAGTTATTAGACAAATGTTTGCCATTAAGGCTATTCTTTCAAAAAACATGAAAAAATAAAATATAAAACTCCCTTTAGTAGTACTGCCCTTGTTTTAGGCTTCAAAAGGATTTGTGCACAGTGGTGGAATTTCATGGCCTTTGTACTGAGAGATTTGTCAGAGAGGTGCTTGTAAGTGCTTTATTTCATTTAGTTTTTCTGAAGGGACCCATGCACCATGCCTTTAAGGCTAGTGTTACAGTCTTGATAGAAAAAGCACAGATTTACACAAACTTGAAGAAACTCACCTGGAAAAAACCATGCAAGAGAAACAGTGATTACAACCTGATGACTGATAGGAAAAGGGGGGCATCTGCTTGACTTACTTCCAACAGAAACACCAATAAACTGGGGTGGGAAACAACAGATTAAACTTGGCAGTGCACCATTGATCCTGTTACATCCAGCTCCTGGGTGTAATAGTTCTGAAATGGAAACAATTTAGAGAGCACTTTGATCCATTTTCTGCAAGCAGATAAAAAGTTAAAGACTTCAGATCCACCAAGATTCTTGAGAAGATCAAGAAAGTGGGAGTGCATGGGAAAGAAAGCACATTTAATTGATCAGCCTAATGTTCCCAGGTAGTGTGTTTAGAAGGCAGTCATACCCATTAGCAAATGTTGTGTAATAAAGCTGATTGTGTTGAAGTATTATAATAAGGTAAGTAAAGCTGACTTGAAGGTGAGCAATGTGAACAGCAAACAGCTAAAAACCCTTTTTTTTTTCTCTCACCACTTCTTCTTGACTTTAAAAATATCTGAAAACAGTTTAAGTGCAGTGAAAATGAGTTCTCGTTTACTATTAACGGTAGTCACGGACTCCATGGAAACTGTGTTCAGATACCACTTTGGAATGTTTTGACTCATAAACAGGAATGCATAATAACAGCACTAAGCAATTCCGTGTGACATTCCAAACGATTATACCACTTCAGAACCTGCTTGTTTTTGTTTACCAGATAAGTCAAAGAATGCAAACATCCTATATATTGTACCTCATAGCCTTTGCATATATTACATGGCAATAACTACAGCAGAATAATGTAATGTAATAATGTACCTTTTCCATTGTCCTATTTAAACATGCTGGATTAGTATGCATTAGAGAACTTGTGTTCAATGCAACAGTCTTACTATATACTGTTGCTACATCCAGCTTTTAACATATTGTGGCATACACAAATCTTAACCACCATAGCTTTTAGATTGTTGTCATTTTACTGTGCAACATTTATAGCGGTCAGACACTGCAGTGTTTTCCACAAGCCTTTTAACATTTAGACTTCAATCGGCAAAGAATACTGTTCAATTTAAACATTCCCAGCTATACACAGAGACCATACAATACAAAACTTTCTTGAATGCTAAACTTTAACCCAAAGTTGAACAGTGTACATACTGGAAAAGAAATGAAGTGGGAAGTGTGACAGCGTAGTATAGCATTAATTAAGCAAAATTACCAGTACCTCAGTAACAGATAGTTCATGAATCACTTCATAAATATGGATTATGGATAAATGTATATCGATAAATCAAGACACCTCGTCGTCAGGGGTGATAAAGGGTTATCAGAAAGCCTAAATTGTTAAATTTGATAACAACAATATAGCAGTGAATGAAATTATTTTGTTTGGTGGGCAATAAATCCACTATGTTAGTGAACTTAATCCAGGCCAGAGTATAAAAGTAGGGTCAAGCTTTTTTTTTTTTTTTTTTTTTTTTTTTAAACAGAAACTTTTATAGTTGATTAACTGTTAACAACTAGTTTACTAACATATTAATATTGCTCATTATTTGATAATGGTTAGTTAATATATATTTACCTATAGCAACCTACTCAGATAGCAACCTTGCTCTCTATCTCTAGACTTGAGATTTATATGTTTTTACTTGTGCATCATAGATATAATTTACACATCAGATACTCAAATAACACAAGTACTCAGCACATCCTAGTACATTTAATCGGTACACATGTTTTTTTTCTCCAGTGTATTATACAATATTTTGCAGAAATTAAATTAAAGACAAATCCATATGTGTACCATTATCTTTCTACAAATCTATTATCAACTATAGCTCCATTCCCATCAAAACTGCATCAGTTAATTTTTCCTTTCCCCAAAGCTAACGGCTAGTGCAGCTGCAAAAGTAATATAATACATGTTTCCATTTCTGAATGCTGGTATAGTTGGCTTACAGTTATTATTATTAAGTAGTAGTAACGCTGGAAGATGCTTGCCAAAGCTATACTGATGGAGGACATACATTTTTTTCTTTGATTTTCAGAACTGCAAAAACATTTTTTTTCTGATAGCCTGCTTTTTTGCCATACATATCTGTGCTTGCGTGTAATTGTCTAGCACGATATCTGAGACCTTTTTTTCAATGTCATGTAATCCCTGGAACACCCCTGAAGGCGTGATATAATACAGACACAGGTGCAGGAGACCAAAATAATGAGAACTGCGTTCCAACAAATCCCAAACTGTGACTTGGAAAGAATACCAAGGAGGGTATTGCTGTTCCTGACACCAAAGCAGCAGCACTAAAATACTACAAAGCTCTTTTATCACTTGTGTATCTTTCTTGTCACATATATTTCTAATCTAAAGGTGTTTCCAGCAAGATTGAAGCTATTTAGAAAAGTATACAGTGCCTGAAATCATGTCATTAGCATCTTGAACACAAATAACTTGAATTGATTTTAGAAAGGATTCTTTGTTGCATCATTTTTAATAACTAATTCACTTCCAAAGTTGATAATAAAAAGCTTTAATCTTTCACTGCTTATATAAGAGGATTACTTTCAGATATACCACAGTACCAAATGTATACATATCGGTACATGATACGTTTATGAATACAAAATAAGCCTTAAAACATAAATGATGAAATATAACCAATTCAACATAAACAAGGAAGCTGAAAATACTGAAAGCGGTGCAAGGCGAAACACGTTGTGATCATTATTTCTGATATTTATCAACAATGTAATTTATGGCAGACACTGACGTGGATTTCTTGTACACAAAGAGAAATGGGGGGTTGATTTGTGACACACGCCAACATGAACTCTGATCAGAATGAAAGCTCAGCTAATCAACATGCAATGATTATACTGTCATTAATGCTGGCCAATAGCAGCTAACAGAAATAGAAGCAATATTTGTCGAGCCCTGAGTTTTTCGCAAATACAAAATAACACGAAATAAAACGAAATGCAAATATAAAATGAAAAATCATTATAAAGCAAACATAAAAGGACATTTTTTTTAAAACTGGGAGAGTTATACAAAAAAAAAAAAAATACTTTAAATACATAAATCGTAGTTGTCAAGGCTCAGCCATTACCATAGACTGAAGGGAAACGGAACCTCTGACAAGCACTTGTACAGATGTATAATTTTGAGCGAGTCGTTTGTGTATTGAAATTGTGACAGAAGAGAAGAGACGTTTGTTTCTAAAATGCCTAAACCATGCATAACAATTAAACAAAGAAAATTTCTCTTGACTTCTCTTGGCCAACTGTTTAATCTACTGGTGAATGTTCCACTGATGAGGGATGTGGAAATAAATTATTTTATATTGTCGTATATGAAACTAAATGACAGTGTGAAAAGATACAGTTAAGAATAATGTTGTTGCCTCTGTAGATATTATTGCAATGCTGTTTAGGTTCAGGTGCCAGAGTGCCAGCTCATCCACGTCCCGCATTAGCTCAGCGTCAGGGGCAACAGCGATGGAAACTCAGAGCTGCTGCATCCCAGACCATTGTGCACACTGTTCCAGTGGCTGCTCCACCTGCACTAGGTAGACACTTCCCCTACAATGGACCTTTGGCAGCAGCTGGAAGTGCCAGGCAGAGACCCCGCAAATGCCCTAAGTACAGGCAGTGCCAACCGAAAGCATCACCAGCCACAGGCCCTGCACCCGTTCAGCCAGCACCACCTTTGTGCATGGATACAATGCACCACTGACACGTGGGTGCTTGCAAACGTCCACCCCAGTATTGCGCCCTACCTTCTCCCTTCCATGTCAACAGGAGGGTTTTTATTCAAGGTATTTTCTGGTTAAAAAACAGGATGGTGGGTTCCACCCTATTTTGGGTCTCAGAGGCTTCAACAAATCCCTGAAGGAAAGGAAGTTCAGGATGTTCACTACCCATCACATTCTCCAGTCCGTCCGGCCACTGACTGGTTCACAACCGTGGACCTTCGAGACGCGTACATTCAAGTCCTGATATGTCCAGGCCACAGAAAGTACCTCCACTTTGCCTATCAGGGGAGCTTGTACGAGTTCTGTGTTCTGTCCTTCGATCTGTCTCCATCTTGGCATCCCTGTGACTGCAGGAGGGTCAGGGATCCCAATTACTTGGACGTCTGGCTTATTTGTGGCCGATCAAGGGAGTAAGTCGTGTAGCCGTTGCAAGTGACGGTCTTCCTGGGTATCCGGCTGGATTACCCTTCCATGCGCAATTCTCTGTCCAACGACAAGGTAAGGGCATGGCAGGCCTGTCTGTCCCTGTTCCATCTCGGACAATCAGTGCAGATGGAGCAGTGCCAACAGTTTCTAGGTCTGTTGGCCACAGCCTCCTCTGTTCTCCCTCTCAGTCTATTCCATATGCGCCCCTTGCAGGTGTGGCTCAATGCCCAAGTGGTTCACCCGTCCCTGAGGCTGACATTGCTAGCTGATGGTGCCTCAGACATTATGGTGGGTCCTACATTGGTGTAAGAACTCTCACCACCTCTGTGGAGGGGTGGCCATGGGTGTTGTATACAAGAGGGAAGTGCTAAACATGGACACCTCCAACCTCGGTTGCGGAGCAGTGTGGAAAAGCAGAGGGATCCGTGGGGTCTATGCTTTATGTCTTCCCTCCTCTGGCGCAGATCCCCTGGAGAAGGTACGGACGAGGGTGCAACAGTCCTCCAGGTGGCGGCATACTGGCCCATGAGGATATGGTTCGCCACCCTGAGCCAGCTCATTAACGGTCAGTTATTGTGACACTACAAAATGCTAGAGCCTCTTCAACAAGGTCTCAGTATTCATATAAATGGAAGATTGAGGCTCCACCTCCTGCCCCATGCCTGTTATTTTGCAGTTTTTATAGGAACTACTAGAGGAGGTAAGTTCCCCTCTACATTCAAGGTGTACCTGGCTGCTATATCTGCGTGCCACTTTAAAATTGACTCTCTATCTGCCAGAGCTAATTTTTTAGCAGTGCAGTTCATGAAAGAGGCTAGGAGGTTTCACCCTCCCCTTAAACCCATGGTTCCATCCTGGCATCTGGACTTGGTCCTAGATGCTCTCACAAAGGCTCCCTTCGAACCTCTTAAAGGCTGTCACTTCAGAAAAATGTGTCATTGAGTTACAGGCTCTCTCAATAGAGGATTCTTGTTCACACTTTGCTAGCGGTGGCGATAAGGTTACTTTACGCACTAACCGAGCTTTTCTGCCCAAGGTTGTTTCGCAGTTTCACCTGAACAGTGTCAGTGGAATTGAAGCCGTACCATTCACCCCCTTTCACTTCTGAAGAAGATCAGAGACTTAACACACTCTGCCCTGTCAGGGCGCTGAGGTGTTACATGGATAGGTCTAAATCATGGCGAAAAACAGCCCAGTTACTGGTATGTTATGGGCCGTGTACTCAAGATCAGACACAGTGGATACGATCCAGTTGGCTTATGAATTTTGCTAATTTACCCTCTCCAGGTAATGTAACAGCTCATTCGACTAGAGAGACTGTGAATATGTTTCATGGGGCATCCCATCCCTGCCAGCCATATATAACGCTGCGGCGTGGGCCACAACACATACGTTTAGTTAGGCTAGCGTCAGGGCAAGGCTTGTGGCTGCTTTGGCTCACTGCAAAAGCTTGGGTATACATTTCCCAACTCGTAATAGTTGATATTTTGAGATTGAAAAGGAATGTAGGTTACGAATTATAACCCTGGTTCCCTGAAAAAGAGGTCACTAGCTCGCCTTCATTGCCATTTCGGAAATCAAATGGCGAAGGTTGCTGTGTGTCTTGTTTCCAAAATGCAACAGACACGTGGTCAGTGGGCCTATCAAACAGCTTTTTGAATATGTGCTCAGGTCATGTGACACAAGGATCATTTCCCAACTCATAATGGTTGACATTTCTTTTTCAGGGAACCACTGTTACAGTTCGTAACCGAACGTTTTCTTTCAGTAACCTGCTTTTTTAGTTAATGCTGAATTGTAGAACATTCTGAAATAAGCAATATTTTTGTGTTTGGTGATTTAATATCCTTCATGCTTATTCAATGTCCATTGTGCAGTAATAAAAGTGTTTTGCTATTAATTCATAGTGACATGGATGCTTCAAACTTGGAGCAAGAATAAGCTGATTCATCATGAAAGAACGACAAATATACGTAAAAACCAGTAAAATCAGGGAGTAGTGCTGTTTTTAGTTAGAACCCTACTATATCTGGCAAAAGTCTGTGGATGTCTGACAACAACTATAAATTAAAAGAGAAAAACCTTTCCAAATACAAGAGTTTTCTATAACCGTGAGAACAAGATTATAAAATTGTTCAATGCCTTTTAGTCCCATCACTCATGTTTACCATGACCTACTCAATGGCCTTTTTTATTACTATTCAGAACTGGGAATCTCACCATAACTTGCCATAGGGGGAATCAGCAAATGTAAGTAACTAGGGTTGTGCACACACTGATTTTTTTTGTTCTTCCCTTTAATATGTTCTAAGTTGTAAGGTCTTTTTTTTAAATGGAATACAGCCTCTTAAAATGTGTTAGTACACAACAGAAAACAGAGGTTTACATCATGTACCTTGTCTACATCATTGCTGAGTTCCAATTATAACAATTTTACAGTGTGATTTAATACAGAACCTATCGTGATCAAACCAAATAAAAGCACTAAACTCATTTAGATTTTACTTCTCGATTTTCACTTTATTTGTTTCCATAGAAATTAGCCTCCCATTGCAAGCAACATTCCTGCATTGATTTGTGGAATCCTAGGCCAGATGGAAACTTTGATTAAAATTGACAAACAAATAAATCACCCAGTATACAGTACCAGTAGCTGTTAAGGTAGGGCTAAAAAAAAGGTCACATGGACGTGAGGAATAAGTGGCATTTACTAGTTTTTGTTTTGTGTTAGTTTATGCCACTACCTACAGTCATGCCTCGTGAAAGGAAAATTCACTTCCAAGCAGCTTTTAAGTCACTCAATGGGGAACTTTGTTGCCATTGATTGGTAGTCAATTGTATATAAAAGGGAAAGGCAGCTGTCCTTGTGAAATTAATACATTTTAACAGCTTGATTTGGTGTCATATATAATTTGCCGACAAATAACATATTAATAGGAATTAATCGGTAAATCTACACAGCCCTAGGAATAACACTTCATTTAAAACCAACCTGTGGGAAATGATCATTCTAGACAGTTATATCTAAAAAACGACAAAATACAATCTGTATAATTTTAGGTATATTAGAAGTAATTTATCAACGAATGCTGCTAAATTATATTTGCACTCCGATTCTATCGCATTTAGTGACCTGTATAACCACTCAGTCACAAATAGGGAAATCTGTTGTTCAGCCAGTTCACTCTCTGTATAAAAAATGTATATTTCACCATAGTGACATTCTTACAAAATACAACTTGTTAAGTTTTGATAATTGTATACATTAGTCATATGTAGTTCTGTTTTTTAAGTCTCTGCATGAACTTGCTCCTCCACCATTAAAATAATTAATTACACTCCGTTCTGAATTTAGCAACAGAATCATAAGAGCAGACTTTAATGGAAATTGTATGAAGGCAAATCATCTTACTAAATTTGATGAACTGGTTTATGACACAACATATACTCAACAAATACAACATAGCCTCCAAGAGGAACTGAAAACTAAAGAAAGTTCTAAGTGTTTGGACACTGTGTAAAACAAAAAACAGTTACTATTGAACTGTAACATTGTCATAGTAATTAAAATATGTATTTATTACAGTGCCATATCATATTGCAACTCTATTGCACACATGTTGCCCAATTTACATAGGCTGGAAAAGTAGACAGATGTTTGTGATAGTGGCTTCTTCATTGTACTCAATCAGATCTGATGATTTTCAGACAACTTGAAACAGGGTATGCAACTTTTAATTCCTATAGAATGCACATGACCTTGCATAGCAGGGTTTTTTTTTTTTTTTTTTAATTTTCCATCCCACTAGTGTATGTGGACTTCTCTAAGTGCGGAGAACACATATGATAATGCAACTCAGAGCCTGAAATATGTACCAAAAGAGAAAAATAGCACTGAAATTAAACCTGAAGCTTGTTATAACACCAAATAGCTTGTTCTCAATGGATGAACAGTGTTTACCTCACTTCTTTGCATGTGAAATGTTGGGGTGGAAATACAGCAGGCTTATCGATAACAAAAAACAAACATCCACTAGCAAATTGAATCTGACAATTTAATCAGTAAATGTTTGGTGAAATGGTCCAGTAAGATTCTAAGTTCTTTGAGGCCTTAGCGACCAAAAAAAAATCCTCCCATAAAAGAATAAAGAGGCTTTGCCACAATAACAACGCAAGTGAACTAAAAGCTTCTAAAATTTCCAAATTAAAGAACACCTCACGGATGTTCATCTTGGGAAGCTTTCATTTCACAGTTGAGAATACTTTCAAAGCAGCTTTAAGCTGTGATACTGATCAAGAAAAGGGGTACTTATATGATAAGAAGGTCAGATAACCTGCAGCAGAGCCAACAAGATGCATTGAGACTGAAGGTTTTAGACTTGTTGTTATCTCGGCACAGTTCAAATAAGGTAAAATCTGTCTTCGCAATTGATGCCAGTTTACATAATTTGCAGGTTCAGTGAAATATAACACAGAACCCAATGCAAGTATTTTTTTCAATTTTTCCCGTCCGCTTTTATCCTATACTCTCCAGTTATTGAGGTGACGGAAAGTGGAAAATGATCTCAATGTAGGTGGTCTGGCAGTTTCCACTCACCATAGGAAGACAGATTAGTGGACTGTATGCCTTGTTACACAAGCAAATACATGTTTACAATGCCTTCCTTTTCCTTATCACATATTCTACTTTATTCAAACCCTTGTACTTTTAAGTTTTGAAATGAATAATTTCAAACGCTGCTGTGTCATCAAATCAATTATAACTTCAAACACTCTTTCAAGTGGAAAAACATTCGGGCTAATGTTTTCTTCCCACGATGGGTGCTTTCATGGCATTGCAAGATCTGCTCAACACCAGAAGAAACAGATACTTACAATAGTTTACATCTACAGTGCTGCCTAGCCCAACAAATAACCCCCTTTCTTTTTTGTAAGACTGGTGGTCAGATGTGCAGATAGTTGAACCTCATATAGGCTGGAAATACAATAGTTATGAGAAAGATAATGCATTTAGGACCTGATTTTCAAAACTAAGTTGATGAGGAGTACATTTACTTGCTTCTAATGTTCTGTTTTGTACATATGAACATAAGAAAATATATGAATACAATGATATTTTAACCATTAATCCTTGTCCGGTTCTCAGATTGATCCTAAAACTTTGATGGATCTCAAAGGATCCTAATGACTCATGTTGTTTATGTAAATAAGCATAACAAAATGATACGGTATATGGAATTTTAAGTTCTGTGACAGGAGGTCTTGGCTAACTTATAAAATACAAATTCTGTCCATTTATCTATCTTCTAACGATGGAGCACAACAAAAGTTGATCTTATCTGTACTTCAATCCTCCCTTTTGTTGTCTTTCTTTATTCTCCCATCGCCTACAGTAAGAGTTATATATTTTGAATTCTCAAGTCAATAAGTGTTAGAAGAAATTCTCATTAACTACAATAAAAAATGGAAATCAAACAACTGGGTGCAGACTGATTACTTTCATCAACTTTATTTCAGCACGTCATAATAACAACACAGTTACATAGTTCTCGTCTTTAAAAAAGCCAGGAGGCTTTCAATAAACCGAACACACTGTGAACAAGTTAGTAAACAATATGATCAGCATTAACATATGTAAGTTACAAAAACATTTTAATTGCTAAAACATTATTATTATATTATTATTATTATTATTATTATTATTATTATTATATTATTATTATATTATTTATTAGTTATTAATTAATCAATACTTAAATACTTAACCTGCACTCAAATCCTAATTAAAAAGTTACCTGTCTTTGTTATTATTTTACAGTTTGTGTTTCTGTTTGTGTACGAGGTACCTGAAATGGGGTGCCAATGCCGGAGTGGGGGTGGGGGGTGAGGGGTCAGAGGGGAATGCAACACACTTTTAAAAGACACTTTGACAAAGGAAACATGCACAGCGAAAAAAAAGCACTTGTATACAGGGCTGGCCTCAGGCCTATGCAGCATATGCACACGACCATGTATAGCAGCTTTGAGGGCCCCACGCCTCAAAGGACCCTGCATATTACATTCCTTGATCTGCACCGCACCACTGTCAAAGTTTTGTATGTACATTAGACTACTGTCGCTTTAAGGAATTATCCCTATGGGCTCCGTCCCACACAAACATACAAACGTAGGTAAACATTTCTTATTCGGCATCATTGTTGTGTTGTTCAGTACCAGAGCATAGAGCCTGTTAACAAACACCCCATACTTTATGTTTTGGGAGACAAAGAGAAACCTTTACGCAGTCTTCCCTGTTACGTGGTGAAACAACAAAAGTCATCAATGCGGCGACTGAATGTCTTAAAACGACTTCCCTTTCAGAAAACAATGGCAACAAAATATAAAATAAAACAAAGCAACATATTAAATTATTACTGCAGGAGCCACTATCCACAGCAAATCAAAAACACTGACAACTTACATAAAGACAAAACTAGCACTGCTTCATAAAATTCAGGGGTGAATTAATATATGGGACAGCGGGGCTCGTGCCAAGGGGTCCTGGTGAAATTACAAATACTATTATGAAAAAAAAAAAAAAGAAGATTAGAAGGAATGAACTTTAAAAAAAAAAAAAAAACTTATTTAACATAGTAATGGCTAAATACAATATTCAAGTGTTTGTAAATACATACAACATTTTTTTGCTGAAATATTTTTAGGCTGTCATTCTGTTTTTTGCAAGCTATTTCACACACACACTCAAGGGACATGCGCCTCAAGCCTGCAGTATACACATTAATGCTGTGTGATTGGTCAGGTGCTATCAATGTACGTTAAAATTCACAGCCGGGGTCGAGTGATCGTGAGAGAAATGTTATCGAAGCAGATCAATTTACCAGCTATTCTGCATTATGCAGTAACATTGATGACAGTTTCAGGAGTTTTTGGATTGCTATCTCTGCTTCTGCTCAGGTGATTGCAGGGAAGATTATTTGATGATCAGTTTTGTTGGCTGCAGAATGGTGAAGCTGTTAGGCAGAAAGGGTATTTACTTGGCTTTGCCTGCAAACTTTTTTCAACAAGTATAGCACACACCTCTATCAAAGAATTTAGTGATTGGAAAGACCCTGAGCAATTTCTGAACATGAGAAAGCTTGGAACACCGAAACTGTATGCTGGTGTGGATACAGCGTGCAAAGGCGACAGGTACAGTGGATAGAAATCTTGGTCTGCAGTTTCAGTCAGAATGTCAATACTAGAGAGATGTTCTTAAGCGTGTTGTGGCAGTTATCAACTGCTAAGTGAACCTTGACTTGCATTCTGTGCTTGAGCTTGTAGGGTCACCAAATAATGGAAACTATCTGGGGACTTTGTTCCATTTTTGGCTGATCAGATGGCTAAATGCAGACACAAAAGTAATGGTAAGCCCTCCTATCTGTCATCAAGTATTTGTGATAAATTCATTGATTTGGGGCAGAAAATTTAAAACACAATAGCCAGAGAACTGCAACAGGCCAAGTATTTTTCAGTGATTGTAGATTCAACACCAGACATACTGTATGTGGATCAGCTGACTTGTCAATTCAGAGGGGCAAACTGTAAAGCGATTCATTGGATTAGAACTGGAGAACCATACAGATGCAAGCCTTGTTTGGGTTTAGACATCTGTAACTGTCGTGGACAATCCTATGACAATGCTAGCCATAAGTCGGTATGATATAATGGTCTGCAGGCACATCTAACTTGAGTAAACCCACTTATTCACTATGTTCTTTGTGCTGCACTGTGGCAGAGTGTCCCGCCTCTTTATGTTTATTAGTGTTTTATGTTTTATGTAGTGTGTTAATGTTTATGTATAAAATACATGGGATATAAATATGGGTTATAAGCACCAGTGTTATAAAGTGTAATTTGTATTTAGGCACGAGGATTGCACAGCACTTCACATGCAGGTAAAATGTAATAATATGTGAGCACGGGGAATTGCACTTTATTGCATTACATTAATTCACGTGCAGTTGTACCGAGACTCGAATTGAACGATTGATTAGCAATCGAGTCTCGGTACAGCTGCATAAAAGCAGCATGGTTTTACTCACTCAGGGTTGTGTGTTTGTGAATGGAGAATGGGGGAGAGAGACGTAGATATCGAAATAACAATTGTTATTTTGTGTTGGAAGCTCCAGCACGGTACTTGTTTTCTGCTCGTCCACGTCTGTTTTGGCTGTCTGTTTGTTTGGCCAACGCGCCTCTTTATTTTTAATGTTGTGTGTTTTGTTTAACTCTTTTTGTTTGTATTATTATTTAATAAATAAACTGCGCGCCATGGCTCAGTTTTCACCCGCTAGCAAAAGCGTGTTTTGGTTTCTGTTCCTGGTTCTGACGTCACCCCTGCAAAGGCACCCTTTCACATGCACACAACAGCTTCTTGAATGCTATTAAATTAGTTTAGTTTCTGCATTCGCTATATGCTTTCTGCTCAGCATAAACATATTGCTGATGACAGCCAGACATCGTTGATACTCAAAAGTCTGTTGGATATGAGATGGAGTAGCCCTACAGATTCTACGAAAGCTTTATATCAAAACTACGATAGAATTCAGCAAGCCCTAGAAGACCTGTCAGGTGATATGAATCGGTCACATGGTTGGAATGCTGAAAACATCCTTCATGGCACAATTTGGGAAACTGTTTTAATGGTTTAAAATGACCAGCATGTAGCTACAGAAAACAAACATTGATTTCAGTACAGTAGTTCAATTTCTGTGTTCACTGGAATCATTTCTGGCTGCCCTGCAAGATGCATTAGGTCATTTTGAATACGCTGTGAAGAACACATGCAAGGCTATTTCACAAAAATATCAAAGTGATCTGTGCCATAATACAATCTGAAGATGAATCGGGAGAGCCTGGGACCTTACTTGAGGGAAGCCAACATTTTCATATTGAGACATTTTATGTCGTAATTAACAAATTATTATCTTATCTTCTTTATCCACTCGATGCCTATATGTCCAGTTTGGAAACAGCTTATTGGACATCACTGACATTCACAAGCGTGCTGCCAAACTTACCCCCAGGACTTGGAACAGAAGTTTCCTGATTAACTCATACAGTTCAAATTCTTTGTACAGAATGAGCCAGATAATTCTCCAACCAACATGCAGCAAGTTTTAAGTCAGAGTGGCCTTCAGTCAACATTCCCTAACATGGACATTATCCCTAGAATTATTATGACCCTCCCTGCCAGTCACAAACTGCGAAGGAGAACATACATTTTCAAAGATGGCAAGGACAAAAAATGACCTGAGATCAATAATGCATCAAAGGCAAATCATTTGTCAAAACTGGTATGACAAATAAACTTTGATTACCTTGTAAGTGATTGACCATTTAAAAGGTAAGACATGGATTCTCTTGAGATTTTATATATTTGTATTTTTTCAATGTTCTTAGTGCCCAGGGCCCCAATAATTTTTAATCTGCCTCTGCTGAAATTACATACAGTAGACTCATTTTATCCAGGGTTAGTTTCACAGTATGCCTATTACAACTGAAGAGGAAAGTATTGTTTAGATTTTTTTACACTGCCAGACAACCATACAGTGGCATTTTATGAGTAACACAGATAGAATCAATGGTGTACCAGAATTAGTATACAGTAACAATGGATTATATTGACCCCTTTAATCTTACTATAATATGGGCTGTGCAGTGTCAAACTGACAGTTGAAAGAAATCTGTAAAATGACCAAGGATTACAGTTTTGTTTAAAAATAAGAATACACTAAACTTGTTGAATCCATTAGCAGAAGTAAATAAGCTTGTGGAATGTTAATGTCAGTAAGTGCATAATGAATTATATTTAGATAAAATAGCTTTGCTGCACAGTTATGCAGCTCTATGCCGAAACGAAGTCACTCTCATCTGTGGGAATTTCCGGTAAATGTTTTGTAATCCAGTCTTATTTATCATTTATTTTTAGAGGTTGTTATGGTGAATAACATTTTTGGTTGTAAACTAAAAAACTACATTGCCTGTAGCTGTGTGAGTTACGTTTATTGTAAATGAGTGTCCTGCTTTTTTTTTAATACTTTGCAAAACAGCCAGTGATATTAATCAGCCAATTGTTGCATGCAACTTTCTGTAAAGGGCAAAACAATCTGGCACCAAGAAGTACTGTATTTATGGAACTCCAAGACTTGAACATTTCACTTGCCTAGTGAAGAATAATTGAATAAGCCTGTTTGTAACTATTAGATGGTAATCTTTTGTGAGTCTACAGTAATCTGTATTTAGATGGTACACTTTAATCTGACAGTTACATTAGTTGTTCTATTTCACTAGACTATCAAATAGAAGTAACAATAAGAAACTACATGATATACAATATAATCTTTCTTTCCAGTTATTACCTACAGCATCCATACACTGGATTTTTTTCTCCCAAAGCCTCATTAACAGGCTTTAGTTTACAAAGCACTCTTAATCTTACTAATTGTTGTGACATTTCAGGCTGGCAAACTGGTACCTGTTACAGATTGCATATTAGCTATGATGTATTTAAAAATGCTCTTATGTTGCAACATGTACATTTACTACAATTGTAATAGAAATATAGTTATTTTACCCTTTAGAGGAAAAGGTTTTGAAAACATATTTTGATTGACAAATATATCTCTCTGAATTGTTACTGGTTACTAATAATAACTGAATGTTGTCAAGTTTTGTGACAGTTAATGGTCTGGTCTGTCAAGTTTGTTTATATTCCTTTGAGTCATTGTTTTGTTTCACATTAAAAATCATGGAATATCTAAAACAACGTTGCATATCTTTCCAGACAGTGAAAAGATCTTTGTATATCTGAGATGTATTAAGGATTACAAATCCTTTATTGGGAACATTATATGATTTGTCAAATAGAGGTTTATAAAGAGATAAATACAAAATTAACGACTCTTATAAGGAGTCCTGTCTATTCAATAGCTGATGATAAAATTGGCCAGTTTGATAAAGTTGCCTGTTCAATGAACTTCTGTGATCAGGTCGGCCTTGTTTGCCACTGACATTTTTCTCTGAAAACACAACATGCCACATACCAGGTGGGTCTGGGACAGTTGAACCAGAAGTGTTGCATAGCAGTTATCCATTTTGCAGAACAAAGAGTAAAAGAGAAAATGGAGACATTAACCAAAAAGGAGGAGACATAAAACCTTTATTGCCATTATTTGTAGCAAAAAGTACTCAATGTAAATGGTAAACAAACAACAAAGACATATAAAATAGACATTACTCCCACTAATTCTAGCTAATGCCATGGAAATTAGGCTTATAAAAGTATCTGGGAAGGCAGCCTAGAGAGAATTGTCCGTGGCATCTGACAAAGCACCCACCACATATCCACAATGCAGAGACAGCAGGATTAAATAAGGTTAAAGGCAAGAGGAAGGCCAGAAGAGATTTCAAGAGGTTAAATTGGCTTGGTTTACACAATGCAGATGCAATGAAGGCAGCCAAACAAGTAATATAAACAGTGGAAACACATGGGTGGCATCTGTAAAAGATGCAATCCACTTAATGTTGTGTAGCATGACAGGAGAAACAGAACTCTTAAAGCTACACAGCACTATTTTAACACTATGTTTAGAAACTACTACTACTAATTAGAAGCTTTTCCTGGTTGTGTGGGTTATTAGTTATACAAAAATCTAATGTGCATAATTTACATTTCTCTAAAGACAGACTTGCTACTGGAAATATATTCACCAACTTTTTGGAGCTTCTCGCTCCAATGTAATTTAATGTGGAAATGAATGCATCTAATAAGGTTAAGTTTACCTTTTTATATACATTTTGCACAACTAATGTGGTTTGTGTGTTATTAGACACAATGGAGGAAATAGGATCTATAAGTGCTATAAGGAAACTGTGTGCCTTTTCAACAAGAGAACAGCAACAATTGTGATTTATTTTAAAGATTAGATCCTAATTTGCATGTGTAATCCTAGCAGTATGCACAACAGTGTATTACATTTTTGAATTTTTGTTTTTTTAAAGGAGTACATACATCTGTTCATCACCTCTGAAATTATTTATAAATGTATATTGCTTTACAAAACAAAACAAAAAAAAAGATTCATAACAAACATGTATAGTTACCTCTTCATTCAGACTGTATGTATCTATAGTTCCCTTTCAATCTCAAAATGACCCTCTTGTCACATGACCTGAGCACATATTTAAAAAGCTGCATAGGCTCAGTGTGACCACATGTCTGTTGCATTCTGGAACAAGACGCTACGTCACACAGCAACCTTCGCCATTTGATTCCTCACTCCAACCTGAGCAGATGTGTCTTTACTTGCTCTTTTTTCGCGAGAACCTCTTTCTCTTCAGGGACTGTTTTTGGTATAAAAGTACCTCGCTATTCTTCCTTGGAAGCTGGCTTGCTCCTTCGTTTGGATGCAATGGTAGGTTCTCTTATAGTCTAAGTCACACGGCTGTGTGGTTTTGGCAGCTGAGAAGCAGCGTCTGCTGTTTCCAGCCTTGTCCATTTTAGATTTTGTCCACAAATTGTTTTGTGTCTTGGTTTCTGGTCCGTTTCGCGCATTGTGACAAACCAAATTGTGTTTGTGTTTTCAGGTTTATTTTTATCCCTGTAGAACCCTTATGTAAACAGGAGGGTTTTTACTCAAGGTATTTTCTTGTATCAAAGCGGGTCGGCAGGCTCCATCCCATTTTGGATCTCAGAGGCCTGAACATATTCCTGAAGGAGTGGAAGTTCAAGATGCTAACTACCTGTCACATTCTTCAGTCCTACTCTCAGACTCCGTTATAGCCACACTACAGAATGCTAGAACCTCTTCAATGAGGTTTCAGTGTTCTTATAAATGGAGGCTTTTCCAGGAGTGGTCCATCGAGTGACCATGACCCCACCTCCTGCCCCATGTCAGTTGTTTTACAGTTTCTACAGGACCTGCTAGAAGAGGGTGTAAATCCCTCTCTATGTTGAAGGTGTGTCTGGCTGCTATATCTATATATGCCACATCAAAATTGACTCTATGTCTCCCATTGCTCATTTTTTGGCAGTGTAGTTTTTAAAAGTGGCTAGGTGGCTCTGCCCTCCCCTTAGACCAATGGTTCCTTCCTGGCATCTGGACTTGGTTCTACAGACTTTATGAAGGTTCTCTTCTAGCATCTGCATTCAGTGGACCCTAAATACTTGTCTTTAAGATAGCCTTTCTCCTGGCAGTCATGTCAGCCAAACTTGTCAATGAGTTACAGGCCCTTTCCATAGAGGGTTCCTGTTTACACTTTGCCAACAGTGGTGATAACGTTACTTTACTTTACAATGCTTTTCTGCCTAAGGTTGGTTCACAGTTTCACTTGAACCAGTGAGTGGAATTAGAAGCATTCCACCTGCCCCCCTTCTCCTCTGAAGCAGATCAGAGACTCTGCCCTGTCAGGGCACTGAGGTGTTACATTGACAGGTCTCAATCATGGCGACAGTCAACCCAGTTATTGGTGTGTTATGGGTCACGTACTCAAGGTCAGCCACTTTCCAAGCAGCGTTTGTCGCGTTAGATAGTGAATTCTATGCGGCTGGCTTATGAGCTGGCTAACCTACCCTCTCCAAGTGATGTTACAGCTCACTCCACTTGAGGGACTATGATGTCTTGGGCAGTGTTTCATGGGGCAACCCCACCTAACATATGTAACGCTGCGGCATGGACCACACCACACACGTTTATAAGGTTTTACCGACTGAATGTGACTACTTCAGCAGCGTCTTCTGTGGGGTCCAGAGTCTTTGATGCAGCTTGATCTCTTGCAAAGCAGCTTTCAAATTAGGCTTGCACCAGGGCAAGGCTTGTGGCTGCATTGGCTCACTGCGACAGCTTGGGTATACATTTCCTAACTCGTAGTGGTTGATATTTCGAGATTGAAAGGGAACGTTAGGTTACTTACCGTAACCCTGGTTCCCTGAAAAAGAAATGTCAACCATTAAACTTGCGAGGTCACTAGCTAGTCTTCATTGACATACGGAATCAAATGGTGTTGGTTGCTGTGTAGCGTCTTGTTCCAGAATGCAACACCAGGCCTATCAGGCAGCTTTTTAAATATGTGCTCAGGTCATGTGACACGAGGGTCATTTCCCAACTTGTAATGGTTGGCATTTCTTTTTCAGGGAACCAGGGTTACAGTAAGTAACCTAACGATATTTATATATAAGAGCATTTGAATGTTTTACATTAATACCTAATTTGTTTGATTGCAATATGACCTTATTACATTTTGTTAAATATTTTTAAAAACAATCGCGTTTAATTTACCAATAAAAAGTGCCTTCTTGAGCTTACAGACTCTAGCCTCTCCCCTGTGCACATGTCTATACAGGATAGCATGGCAAAACAGCTACATGTCACACAAAACTAAGAAAACCTTGCAATGAAATGAATAGAAATGTCAGAAACAACAAATTTTCTACAAAAGACAATGGAAGAAACCTTTAGGTAAGGTACTGTAATATTGGACATAAAATATATATATATATATATATATATATATATATATATATATATATTTTATTTTTAATATTTTTTAAACATGATACACTTTTTATAAAGGTGCTGAATGAAAAGTAGCCTAAAATAGCAACAAAACTCTACTAAATCACCTTGATGTTAAGCAACAGTAAACTACAATACTTTTTTGTTTGTTTTACTTTGTGTTATAAGAAGAAACAAGGAAATACAAGTTTATAATCTTTATAATCAGAACCACCTAACCCAAGGTTAGCAGTTCGAGAGTGTAACCTCAAGGACCCTCGTGTATCATGAAGGAAAGGAAGGAGCCTCCTTCCCATGAGGATGCGATCAAAACCGCATCATGGTCCTCCTCAACAATGCTGTCATCCAGTTCTGGGTGACCCCGGTGCAGGCGGGGTCAGCTCCGGGTCAGCATTATCGGCTGAGCTGGGACTAGTGCAAGGGCTTGAGCTGCTGCCTGGCCAGGGGCTCCCAGTGCCGTGTACGGCTCAGCTGTGCTAGCAGGGGATGTTGTGCAGGATGTGCAAGCATGGAATTTAGCAATGCCTGATGTCTGCACAGCCAAAAGGGTGTTGTCTAAGCATCAGAGGGTGTAGACCTGTGTATTGAAGCACCGAGGACAGTGAGTGAGGTAGAATGCAGTACTGGTGCACTGAAGAATCGGGGCACTGAGTGCAGGTGTTAGTGACATGCTGTGGCACTAAGCACCGAGGCACCTAGCCTTAACCATGTGCAGTCAACACAACCCAGGGTAGCACATAGCATACACAGGGGTGGATATACAGGAAACGAGTGGCTGCGGAAGACAATCAGGAGAGCAGTATAGGGGAGCGCATGGTGCTACACCACAGTATATCGCGGCGATAACCTGGTTCTGGACCATGTGCAGTCACACAATGGGGCCGTGCTTAGCTCAAGGAGCTGTGGCATATTATACAGGAAGAAAAGTGTACTGCTTTTTTCTTTCTTTCTTATTTTAACTGCAAAGGCAGTACTAGGAAAAAATAGGGGATTACACACACAGCAATTCAGCTATGTGAGAAACACATTCACCACACCAGGTGGGTGACCTAGCGCGCAGGGTAGACGGGCTGAAACAAGATGGCGGAGTCAACTCCACAGTGGGGTGTGGCAGAACCGGGGTCCGGTGAAGGATCATGTGTCTCTTTCTTTTATTTTTTCCCCCCAACTGCAATAGCAGAGGAAAACACAACGCTGTAAGTTTAGAAAAGCAGACTACAATCGTAAAGCGATGTAGGCTATTGAAAAGAAAAAGAGTAAAAAGCATTGTGCAGCATTTATAGTTGAGTTCACAGAAGCTGTGTTTTTGATTCCAGGAAAGTGGTAATTAGTAAGACCTCATGTACTCAGTTCTGGTCACCTCGCTACAAAAAGGATATTGCTGCTCTAAAAAGAGTGCAAAGAGGAGATACCAGAATTATTCTGGGTTTAAAAGGCATGTCATATGGCTAAAATAATTGAATCTGTTCAGTCTTGAACAAAGAATATTACACAGCGATCTAATTCATGCTTTCAAAATTCTACAAGACATCAACAATGTTGACCCAAGGGACTTTTTCGACCTGAAAAAAGAAACAAGGACCAGGAGGTTACAAATGGAGACTAGATAAAGGGGCATTCAGAACAGAAAATAGGAAGCATTTTTTTACACAAAGAATTGTAGAAGTCTGGAACCAACTCCCCAGTAATGTTGTTGAAGCTGACACCCAGGGATCCTTCAAGAAACTGCTTGATGAGATTCTGGGATCAATAAGCTACTAAATGAGCAAGATGGGCCAAATGGCCTCCTCCTGTTTGTAAACTTTCTTATGTTCTTATCTAAACAATAGTTCTATGCAGTAGTCACAATATTTGTTTTTGTAGAATTTTATTTTGTGTTTGCTCCAAAAATATACATAATGACTACAGTTCTACCTAAATCGCGATTTCGCAGATTTTGTGATAATCGGTAATTGAGGGGTCACGTGAAATTCATCTCTTTTAGGGGCCAATGCATACCGATCAAGTACAGAGAGAATAAAAAATAAACTTTATTTAAATGAACTACTGCACAATGCAAGCTACGTGTCTTCCTTCTGTAGACAGGCTTTTTTTTTTTTTATTCCTTCGTCATCCTGTGTGCATTGCACTTAGGCAAATAAATAAATAAATAAATAAATAAATAAATAAAAAGTCCTTGGATGAACAACATTTACAAAAAAATACTCCAGAGCAGTTAGCATTCTTGTTTACTGTTCAAATGACAACAATGTTTTAATCAGCCTATCAGTGCATCTGTACTGCTTTTCTATGACCTGTACTGTACAGTAGGGGGTGGGACAAAGTCAGTCCTGCATTGCTTTGATTTAGGTTGCTAAAACCTAGTTTTCTGCGTTGGTGGTAAAATATCAGAAATGGACAACAAAGCTAAAAAAGCAAAGTATATTTCGGCTAACGATCGTGTCAAGATATTTCCCAAAGAAACTGTTCATGCAGATGGAGGTAATTGTTTGCCACATCTTGTAATTTGTCTTTGGAGAAAATATGATTGATCGCTATTTAGCTGGAGAATCACACATTAAACAAAAGGCTACTTACAGAGGCTGCTGAACAGAACGTAAAATAAACAGCTTTCAGAAAACAAACTGGAAAGTCAGCGCAGCCGTATTCCTGTCTGTTGTAACCAAGTTAAGTCAGTACTACGATCTAGCACAACCACCTTGCTTCAAACAAACTGCTGCTTACTTTTTAAATGCATTTAGAATTTTAGACCCAAATAGGCACGTTTTCTTTGTGTTTACTTGGTACTAATAAAATAAATAACTGGATGGGACAAATAACATGACAACGAATGTGCTGCATACATTGCCTTTATTAAAGTAAGTCAGATGACCTTGGGTAACAGAGTTTTGGGACTGTTTCTAATCGATTTCCACATCTGTATAACTTGGCAAAGCTTTGCCTTACACTTCCAACCAATTCAGTGGATGCAGAACATGCAGTTTCAATGTATGGGCAAGTCCACACCAGACAGAGAATGTCAGCAGTAACTGCTGGGGGATATTGCACGCTTGACTTTAACACATGGCAGCACTCTGTTTTAGTAAGGAAACAAGTACCACTATTTTTAGGCTTTTATAGTGCTTTGAAATATTGAGTAATTAGGTTTTGTTAATGTTTAAACAGGTCCACAAAATGTCAGCAAAATCTTAATTTTATTCCATAACCTACACATGAAAAGGATTTAAGTAGACCCCTAATAATGACAGATACACAAACTTGCACTATATTCTTTCCAATTATTATTTACATTTTCTTCACATTTTTTCCTCCCTTAAATGAAATGTTAGGAATGAGGTAGTCTTTCTTGATCTATAGAAACAGTTTGAGCATGTTCTCCAACCAACCATTCAAAACCCTAGTTTTTCATAATATCACCCTGCTCAATATTAACAATAACAGTTGGGTATTATAAACAGCAATGCCATCCATCCAAACTCTAGAAGAAACATTAAGGATCTGCTACATTTTAAAATTGTGCCTTCAAACTGAACAGAAATATTTTAGCATGCATTCCATGAAAAATATACTTTGGTGCCCATGGCCTAAAGAAACATAAGTGGTTTTCGAACCAGTTTTAATTGGTTTAATTATGGTTTGTACATAGGCTCAAAACAGATTATCAAGCAGAAACGATTATACAAAAACAAAAGTATTATAATCTGTCCCCAGGTCACAGCTGCACTCTGAGTTATGAAAAGCCAGTCACTCTGACATGGGTATATTTTGGGCCATGTGCCAAGGTAAAGAGCTAAAAGCCATGGCAATACATAGGCAAGAGTTTCAAAAGCATTACATACCCCCACCCCCCCCCCCCCCCCCACCCCTTTGAACCCTGGACACAGCTACAAAAGCCAAGGGTTCACACATGTTTACCGAGGCAGTGTGATGGGCCTGTCTTACGTTGTCAGATCTGTTTTTACTCAATCTTACCCATCCTGGGAGCCTCCGTCACCTAAATCCTACCCAGTCATTGCCTGACACACACCCATAACTTACAACAAGTGTTGCAACTGTCGCTGCATGAGCAGGCCCAATTATTGCTGATGGTCCCTTACCAGACAATGCAAATAAAATACATACAAAGTCATAATCAATAACAGAACACCATATGCTTTCATAGTAATGAACTTTTCAATCTATAAAGTAATTCCCTTTTTAGATAGCCGATAATAGATATGCCAAAATCATATTTAATGCACAATAATCCTCTCCAAATTATTTTCTGATCATCCATAAACATTGTGTGTGTTATCCTTGTGCAACAAAAAAGTAAACATTTCATCTTATCATTACTAATCTATTTTTTTAAAACCATATTAATACAAAACTTATTGTGTCCCATAGGTTGTATGTAAGTATACCTCCCTTCTACCTTCTCCACATTCATACCTCAATTTTAATTATTACCAATCTACAGGTGCGATTCAATTCTTTCAACCGATCTTGAGAAAAATATATTATTCCCACCCCTGTCACATATCCATCCTCACTAATAACGCTCATCCAAATACCATCTTTCTATTATTCTTGTGGCGGGTCTACTGAGCTTTAGTAGCACATTTCCTTTTAATATCTCCGTGTTAATAACATTACCAGTTACATTATGCAGATCAGAATTTAAGAACTATAACTATACTATAAAAATGATCACTATACGCTGAATAAGTCCTGAAATAGTACATGCATGTCCATTCATCTATTTGTAACACATTAGGAGCAATTCCTTTTCTCCATACACAATTACACAAAATTCCATTATATCTTGTGATATTTTCTTATACAATACCCACAGATGTATTAATTTTGTATAACACTTCTATAGCTAACCCATTGTTTCAAATCACATTGCCCTTCATTTCCCCACATTCATTTTACACATATTCAACGCTACAGTAAATTATTAAAATTTTACGTTGCTTACAAAAAAATGTTGGTGACAATATTATCCCATTGTCAGGCATTGGTTCTTGAGCAGAGGAGCAGTTTTCAATGGTCCCGTTGTCAGAGAGTAAACAGTTCTGTGTGTTCAGCTGCACGTTCCTGCTCCCAGTTGCCAGCTTGATTCCCCTCTGGTCCGATTGGTTGAATCGTCATCAGAATCGGCCTGCAAGAAATCGGTGTAACCCATATAGACTATTAATTCGCAAGATCGCTGTTGAGAAAATGTGAGTTCACCCTTTTTCTTAACCACAAACAGCGATCTCTTTTTTCTTCTTTTTTTAATGAACCATATTCCCCCGCCCCCTTTTGGTTGAGGACATAATAAAAAAATATTTGTTCACAACCACTAGGTGATACCCATAAATGTATTCAAAATGTATAGCAATAGCACATACAGAACTAAAAGTACTCTCTAGTCTTGCTGCAGTTACTAACAGCATATGAATTAACAGCTCAACTATAACACTGTAAGGATCAATAAGTCAGGCTTTATTATAGAAATAGAGACTGGTAACAAAAAAAGAAAGTGTGTGTGTGTGAGAGAAACAGGTTAAGGAGCTACAAGGCTGTGGTGTCTGTAGGATGGAGACAGAAGCACCACACTCACCCATATGTGGAGCGATAGCTCGAGTGAGCCCATTCCTCTAGAGCAGGCACTATTTATTGTGTGTTCAGCTGACGATATATATATACTATATATATATATATATATATATATATATATATATATATATATATATATATATATATATATATAAT
The DNA here is from genome assembly GCF_017654505.1 of Polyodon spathula. Classification (NCBI taxonomy): domain Eukaryota; kingdom Metazoa; phylum Chordata; class Actinopteri; order Acipenseriformes; family Polyodontidae; genus Polyodon; species Polyodon spathula. The sequence continues at coordinate 25,465,938 of NC_054539.1, forward strand.
GAGAGAAAAAAGTGTATACATAAAATAGATTTGTCTTTAAAAAAAAAAAAAACCCTAAACGCATAAGGCGTTTGACAATTACTGTCAATCAAAAGCACACTCCTTCCATTTAAATGTACTTTAATGATAGCCGAATTTAATCATTAAAATAACCACCTTTCAATATAAAAGCCCTTGTTTTCATTACTGTTCCAATTAGTTTTACAAATTTGTAATTCAAGTGATGCAAAAATAAAATAAAACCACATCTGGCCTCACTGATAATCAGTTTGTCCTTAAATTGTTTTTAACAGAATTGCATTTATGTATAAATATTGCTTCTTTGCAGATGGGGTAAAGGTTAATAATGAGAACATCATGGCACTCAGAAATGCATGCAACATCTTTTTTGCTGCTTTCCACAATGTTCTTTTAATACTAGAACCACCACAGCAGTCATTTTGACGGTTTGAGGTTTTCAAATTTAAACTACTCTGCGTGTCTGAAAGTTATGCGGTTGTCCATTTAAGGCTTTTCCTAATACATGTATTAAACACCCTGATGACATTTGAAAGGCAGGATCACGAAAATAAGGACATTATAATGTTTCTATTTTGAATATAACCTACAATATTCTATTTTATTTTTATATATCAAGCCTGTTGTTATCTCTACTGGACCTGGCAGCCACCAATTCCTTTGTTTTGCACAAGGAGTGCACCATGGAAAATATCAGTAGGAGAGATTTCATCTTGAAGCTAGCCACAGCGCTTCAGCATAAAAATTTGATCAGAAAACTGCAAAGCTGCAGGCTGTAGCAGCTCTACGTGGATTATGTGCTGTACTACTGTGATGTGCAGATGTTTGAATGAATGTGCTTGAATAAAACTTTTGAGTTATAGCCAATAGTTTGTCTTTCATTTTACTACTGAAGTTGTTTAAAATGTTAATGGAAGCTGTTTTAGGTATCTGTATAACCACAGTAATTCTAGTGTTAACTACAATAATATGCCCTCTATTTTTCATGTAATCTGTACTCCAAATATGTATTCATGATTCATAGGTGACTTTTAAATTCAGCCGTATCTTAAAAACATAAAAGTCACACAAACACACAAACATTCAATCACAAAAATATTTAATAAAATATTCCCAGGCCTACATATCTTGGTTTGTTACAGATAAACATTTTCTCTGTCTAAAAGTTTTCCATTAGCACAGCCAGTTTCACAAACAATATTCTTTCTCACTCTCTGTGCAGTCTGTTGCGTGCTGGCTCCACCCATCTCTATCTTTAACAGTGTATTCAGCTAAGTATCATTCTTCGAACAGAAAATAGCTTTTTTTTTTTTGCATTTTGCCATATTTATCAGTGTAGTCCTGAACAAAATGCTCTATTATTAATTATCACCTAATTTACCATAACTATGAAAAATGACTGACTTTCCTTTTTAAGCCAGACTGCTGATGGTAATTATTCAGTTGGGAATGTGCCATGCCATGTTTTATATTCTTCTGGTACTGTTTTAGTTCAAAGGTTGGCAACGTTTTTTATTCAAAAACCAACACAATACAAACTCGCTTACTACTCCCTATTTGACTTAATTTTCTTTTTGCCTATGTATTTTTCTAAGAAAACAAAAACCATATACTTTTCGTGGCTTTTATTAGTGGTTCCATATCTTTTTGGCACATTAATTTGAACACTAAGGTGGGTTTAATTGGAGCTTATCATCCAATTACCCCTTATCTATTCAAGTTTCCATGAACAGTTAATTAAAGGCTTGTTCCAATGCCTCCTATGGGGATTTATAGACCGGACAACAAAATGAAGGCAAAACACTATATGGTAAGACATTTTCCATGCGCAGTCATTTTCACTTGCACCTGGATGTACAGTCTGTACTAATAACTCACACACTATGACACACAGAATGGTGACAAAATACCCCAGTAAGACTCAATGGAGAATCACTGTTTAACACTTGCCAATTTCAGTCAGCTTGTTACCTCTGCTGCAGTCAAAGCTCGTCTCTGGTTTTGGCTTTTAGTACACACTTCCTCTCTTATCACAGACAGCCACATAACCCCTGCTTAGTGTAGCAAACCAACTTTATACTCACCAAGTCAGAGCTGATCTGCTTCTAGGAAAGTGATTTTCTTATTCTGGTCTCTTCTCCCCAAAGGGGTCTTCTGGTCAGAGGTCAATGCCTCCAGGCTGGTGACTCGTCAATTGTAAGATGGGTTTGATTTCTTTTTAAAAATAATCTATCAGTCTTCTTCAGATAAATTCAATCAAAAAGAGTTTATTCAGGAATCAAAACAAAAACAGGAGCAAAGCAAATAAAATGTGATGCATCAGTGATCTCACACACAGGACTAAGTTGATGGTGTTCTGAGCTGGCATCAGTGTAGATGTTATTTTCTTCTGAGCTGAGCTTTCATGGCATAAAGTTGTTCATTTTTTCCAAGCAAAGAAATTACTTCATGCAGCACAGATATACTGCTATCTTATTTAATTTCATTGACCAAATTTGGTCTTATTTCCTTAGCATGGTGTGAGACAAAGCAGGTTAACTGTTAACATTTGCGTTTCTTCTTCACTTCACCAATGTTAGCAGAAACCCAGATAACAAGAAGTTTACCATTTAAAGGGGCAACACAAGCAATGGGTTCCATAATGGAAAGGACAAATGGCTGATGAAACAATAAGAACTTTAATTGGAAAAACCTAGTGTTCAATTTGTATAATGTGTTATTAGCTGTTCCATGACACTTTACCTAAAGTTATAGCATGTCACTTTTAACACAAGTAAGTGGTTTTAGAACCAGTTTTAATTGGTTTAATTATGGTTTGTACATAGGCTCAAAACAGCTTACTAGGCAGACATAATTTATGCGAAAACAAAATTGTTATTATCCATCCCGAGGTCTGAGTTAAGAAAAGCTAGTCACTCAGACATGGGTGTATTTTGGGCAATGTGCCAAGCTAAAAGCTACAAGGTTAGGGCAATACATAGGCAAGAGTATCAAAAGCCTTACAGGTTTGATCAAGATTTTTGAGTAAAGGAATCCTAATAGGTTCAAAGTACCAGCTGACCAGAACATTATCCTCACCTCCCAATTATTAGCACCATTCTAATTTTCTTCATACACTTTCATTGATGGAATTTCCATGCATGTTTTTCTTTTAACTCAAGACGTTTGCTCGAGTAAAATGTCTAGTGCAAAATGCTTTTTCAGGTTTCCATTCATTTATTTGAGAAAACCCGGCTTTTCACCCGACGTTATGCAAATGCAGGTGAAAGGTGGGGGTATGTAAATTAGCTGTTCATAAAGTTCTTGTGCTGTTTTCGCAGAGGGTTCGTGTAAATGTTGTTTCTATGCGCATAGAGAACTGGTACATGATGTAATGTAAGCTGATGTAATAAAGTTGTGATTTCTAAATACCTTGTGGGTGGTTGTTTAATAATATGTTTTACTGCTCTTGCCCAAATTGTTTTTCAAATGTCATCGGTGGGGTGGCAAGTCCTTAGTAGTGAATACTGCTTCAACTAATTTATCTTACGACTCATGAATTAAAAATGAACTTAGAGGTATAAAATTAAACTGATCAACACAGGTATTGCAGTGCACCATGGCTGAAAACCGGCGCAGACGTAGAATTCTAAAGTTCTGTGCCAGATACCTTCCATGTAGGCTCCCATGGGTGTCTGGATTGGGAACATTGGATGTTTTGCCTTTATTTTGGGAGCTTGAACCTACAAATATCCTCTACCATCAAATCCTTATGCCTTGTTATCTAATGCCAATGGCTAGTGAAAGTACGGTTTGGACACTGTTGTCCATTTTGCTGGTGAGAAAAGGTTGTGCTGCATCTTTCATAGATCTGCAGTGGGTAGAGTGTTTTCACTAGAGCCACATTCCACATTATAGTGGAACTGGTAAAGGAGGATATGCAGCCAGTAAGGAATTATGTACGGGCTCCTGTGCCAGTGGAGAAAAGGGTGGTGATTGCTCTGTATAGGCTGGGATCCTCAGCTGAGTACAGGGTAGCTGGCAATGTGTTTAGGGTGCATAAAACCATAGTTCATCGCTGCATTTACAAGTTTGTCAACACCTTGTTTAGAGGCACTGCAACACATAGATGCCAGATGTAACTGCATTGATCTGCATGTCGCTGAAAAGTTCAGGTAGCCACAAGTAATGGAGATGATTGATGCTACCCACATTAACATTACCTCAGCAGGAAGTACTGGGCATCTTTCATTCTACAAGCAGTAGTCAGTGACACTGGCAGGTAAATTTAATGAAATTACTTTATTTGTGTATTATATATGTAATGTAAGCTGATGTAATAAAGTTGTGATTTTTTATATAGTGTTTACATAGGTCTTGACAACATATCTGTAAGGAATACAGTATATTATGACTTTTCATGTAAAGTACCCTATAAAGTCACAAATCCATAATGTGTCAAAATACAGCTATTTAAATAATTTTGCATGTCTTGTTACTTTATTTCAAAGCTTTAGAGACATCTCATGTTGCATGCTAGGATCTGCACATGATGCTGCGGCGTTCCGGCCTTCAGGATTGTATATGCGTCAACACGCACTTCCACAGGTTAGTATTTCAAAGGGATTAATGTATTGTTAATGAAAATAGGCTATTAATTTATGTGTCGACTGAAAGTATAAAGATTTTACATTTTCCTCACATATTCCTAACTTAACAGCATTTGTGTTTAATGCTGTAGTTTTGAAGTAAGCGCTCGATATTTAGTACTTTAAAATGTTTGGTGGATATCGGTATGGCTCAAAATACAATAGAGTTAGACTTTTGAATACATTTCACAACCTTTTTATGATAGTAATCTATATTTCCCTTTTATTCAGACAACACAGCATATAGGGGATCAGGGTGTGCCCTTGTATCTAGGCGGTGCTGTTGCATACCCCCTACTTCCCTGGCTTATGAAACCCTACCCGTCTGGATGGCTGACAGCTGCTGAGGAAGCATTCAACACCAAATTGGCAAATACGGGTAGTGGATAAACTTGAAAGGGAGGTGGCGGATACTGCTGAAATGGACTGAAGTGCAGCATGAGTTTGTTCCCAGAATTCCCATTGGTGTATATGTATTGGTACACAGAGTGTGGGTTATACAAATGATTTTAAATATATAGTTGTGTTTAGGCATGGAACAGCACGACTTAGTTCCTGTGCTGGGATTCAAGTGAGTGATTAATCAACAATTGAATCCCAGCACAGATGTATATATAGATTCACGGAGCACTCACTCAGGGTTGGGTGTTGGCTGAGTGGAGAATGTTCGTCCATTGTGTTTTGTTTGTCTGTCTATTTCTTTTGGCCACCACGCTGTTTTGTTTTCTAAAGTTTTTTTTTTTGTTTTTGTTTTTTTTTGACGTCACCACGGAGCTACCCGTGATACGCAGCAAGACAAAAGAGGAGATAAAGCCTTGGGCCATCCTGACAAGAGAATCACAATAGACATCATTAGACATCATTACCATACTACTTCATTGAACATTTACAAATGTTATAAAACTAGAAAAGGACAACTAATAGTCATAAAAAAACAAAAAAGTGTTATCTCTTAGTCAAGTTAATTGTTGCTCATATTGAGACAGTATCTAAGTGAACACTTAATATGGCTTAAGTTTAAGTTAATTTTTGGCAATTCTGCTAATCATTTTTGCACCCTTTTTTCTACCCATATTGAAATGCCCTGTTTTGAATGTCGCCTTAGTGCTTCAACCAGCATCAACCCGTGACCAGGAGGACTGAGAATCAACAGGTAACCTTTATTCCCAGTGTCAAGCCAATCACCACTATTCAACTGCTCAATGCAAGCAATATACTGTATGTTACTACACTACTGAACCACTGAGGCAAACAAATCTGTTTTTCTTCCACAAACTGTGTGCACCCAACAACTCACTCTGCATTCACATGGTAGTGCATTTAATGGGTGAGAGGACCAAGTGGGTTTCCTTCTCTTAAAACAAAAAACTGTGTATAACAGTTTTTTCAAGCTTGGATGAACAAAGCAACCACAATTTCCTTCTAACTAAATGAGGATATTTATGTTTTCCTCCCATCTTAATACTAATTTCATAATAACGTCACATTTCTTAGTAAATAAATGTTGGATTTGTGAGGTACATCGTTCCCTCAAAAAAAATAATTAAAAAAAAAAAAAAAAGCACACACAGATTCCAGGAGTACGAATCACGTGATATTTAATATAATCCTCTTTTCATACACTTGTTCAAACACAATTCCAAAGTCCTCTTATCCCCATTTTGCAGCAGGAATGTGGTTGATTGTGAGTCAAGTCCTGGATAGCTGTTGACAGGTCTTCTTGATATTGAGAACGTAATTGGCCAAGCTCTTGGCTGTAAGGCACATGGGAACATTTATCTGTGTAGATGGTGTACCCTTGGCTTCATTTCTTGCCATCTGGAAATCATAGTAATGTCGATAGCAGCAAATGTGTATATTTAACTCCTGCAACATAACCAATTAAATTCCATGAAAACCTTAAAGGTGTAGCTATGATATTCAAACTTGCCTTTAAGGCAATTATACCAATGTAATGCTTTGTGAGTTAACTATGCTGTATAAATAGGCTCCAGCAGCTCCACCCCACTTCAGTGTTAAATTTACATTTCACCTGTATTTCTACCATTGTTGCAATATGGTGTATCTTAAATAAAAGGCAGATAATCACAGTTAATTTCAACGAGCAAGTAACTATTTATTTACTTATGCATTAGCAGCCTTAACAAACATGCAGCGTATTGTTCCTTTTCCACAATTAATTCAATTACTTTCACTTCACAGCAGTTCAGAAAGCATACATCCACTAAATATTTAAAATGAACAATTCTTTATTGCATTTTACAAATGACCATGCCCATAATGAAATGTAATATAATTTGGCCCATGGGCTTGTCCATTGAAGCTCAATAGTGGCCCCTATACGCTGGCCGAACTATGATATAATGTATATTGATTGAATGATAACTAATGCCAGTGGGCAGGACAGTGACACATTGGACCACATTCCCCCTAATGTGATTAGTGGGTGGATTCTTCTTTCAGAAACACATAATTGATTCAATAGGGAATGATCACTCACACTGAGAGGTGAAAGTATTACCAGTACTGTATTATTATTGAGTCTTTCCCCCCATGGTAAATGTTTAGGTAAACTACAAGGCATTGCTAATTTATGGGGACCAAAGCTAAATGGAGAGGGAAGGGCATTTTATTTTATGTCTATTTTAAGGTTGATTTTAAAAAACTACCATATTCCTACACATTTAAGATGGCCTTGAATTTAAGATGCAGCCTCAATTTGAGGAAAAAAATAAAACATCAACTAAATATGCATTTACAAAGTTACAACCTCAATTTTGCTGTTGTATCGTACAAAACTGACCCGAAACAGTGTTGTTGTATACTAACCATGGAGCTTGTTTATTGTGCTGCACATTGTATAATACTTAAGGTGGCGTCTCTGTCTTATACATGCCTCCACTCACGGCATCACACACAACAGCAAGCACAACACAACACTCCATGGCATCAGGCAATATGTAACCCAGCAACTACAACAGAATTGAAAATTGCTTGGCATGTTGAAAGTTAAGGGGATTTGATTAGCATTTCCGATCTGTCCAAGCTGGTACTGTTTGTTAGAAATGCTAAAATTGTAAAACTCTTGGAATTCCTCAGGAAGCTTGGTTTGTTTTTTCTCAGCAGTGTCATGTCAGGTCCAGTTTATTTTCACACACGCTGTTTATTTTACACATGCTGTTTTTTTCACAGTAAAACAGGTTTAAAAGGCATTGAATCACAAAAAGACACTCAGTACTGTATCTCCAGCCAAGCCCCACCCCTTGTTCACTGGATTTTTCACATAACTCTTTATAGAAATACTGATAAATCCTCTCCTGATCACTTGTTTTATCACCAAACTCCTCAATAATGCGATCCAAGTCATTGTTTTATTAGTATAACATCTCATAAAGCTTTGCAAATGTCAATGATATTCTTTGAGCACTGGATGCAGAACCAGCTATCTCCTTTGTTTATGTCCATGTTGTCTCTGTAGTACACCCTTTTTTTTTGTTTTTGTCGTCTTCCTTCAGCTCCTATCTGTCTCACTTTGCCATTCTGGAGAAAAAACAACTAGAGTCATCTGCTTTACGTCTTTTTGATGATGTCGGACAGGGTCTGACATCGGAATGTAAAGGGAAATTTATAATGTCGGACCTGGTCCGACATAGGATCGCAAAGAGTTAATAACAACTCTTTGTTGCCAATACCACAAGTAGCCAAATGTCCCCAATTTACCCCGTGACGGTTACCATGGCGATCACCCACTCTGTCAACCTAAGCCACGTGAACAGGGCTTGACTGCGAGTTATTTTGCTTAAACATCAATAACAATTAGTAACCTGAGAAGCAAGAAAGAGCCGGAAGGTGAGAAAAGACTTAAAATACAAAGATAAAGTTGTGTAGCCTAAACATTCATTTTAATAAGTCGAAATATAAAACGTCCTTGACAAAATGTTTTGCCGATACGCAGTACTGGGCCATACTAGCATACTTTCATCTCTGCTCCTACTATACCTTACCTTCGCAATGTTATCCGTGCACTAAAATTACCTGAATTTATGCAACAATTAAACTCACCACATTTCCACAAATACAGCTAAATTGTTAATGATTGAACTTAGTCCATTAATCCTTTAAAAGAAACAATGTCTGTGTCTTATATTGCTAGAAGTATCAGAAACAAAATTCTAGAACTTGAAGCTACTGCACTAACAGGTAACTATGATGTGATAGGTGTTACAGAAACGTGGTTGTCTGAGAGTGATGGGGACGAATATAATATTTGTGGGTATACACTGTATAGGAAAGACAGGCAGGACAGAAGAGGAGGAGGGGTAGCGCTATACATAAGAAACAGTCTTGAAGCCCAGGTGTTAAACCTGGACAAAGAAAATAAAAACGAATCAATATGGGTCAGAATAACGGACAAAAATTCAAAGGGCATAATAATAGGAGCATGCTATAGACCGCCAGATTCAGACGGTGAGCACAATAATCTGTTATACAATGACATTAGAAATGCGTGTAGCAAAGGAGAAGCCATACTAATGGGGGATTTCAACTTCCCCCAAATAAAATGGGAAAACCTGGTGGGTAGCGCGAAGGATGAAATAGAAATGGTGGAAATGATAAATGACTGCTTCCTAACACAATTTGTCAAGGCACCCACTAGAGGGGAGGCATGCCTTGATTTAGTCTTTTCAAATAACGAAGATAGAATAACTAAAACAGAGGTCAGAGAACCACTGGCAAACTCAGACCACAACATTGTCTCATTTGAAGTGTTTTTTAAATCCCCCAAAGTAATGACTAAAGCTAAGGTTTACAATTTTAGAAAAGCAAACTATGAAGGTATGAAACAGAGACAAACAGAAGTAGATTGGAGTAAAATAGAGAAAACACCCACAGAAGAAGGATGGTTGTTCTTCAAAAATGTAGTACTAGAGGCGCAAAACAATTATATCCCTAAAGTAGACAAATCTAAATGTAAAACTAAATTGCCAAAATGGTTTAATAGATCAATTAAAAAAAATATTCAGCGAAAAAAGGCACTTTACAGAGCATTAAAAAAAGGACCAAAAAGAAAGTACGCAGAAAGAGTACACAGAACTGCAAACACAAGTCAAAAAGGAAGTTAGAAAGGCCAAGAGAGAAATAGAAATGAACATTGCTAAGGGAGCTAAAACCAATTCCAAAATGTTTTTCCAATATTACAACAGCAAGCAAACATTCAAAGAGGAGATTAAATGTTTAAGAGATACAAATGGCAAAATCGTAGATGAAGAAAAAAAAATAGCAAATATATTAAATGATTACTTTTCACAAGTTTTTACAAAGGAAGATACTGACAACATGCCCCACACGTCATCCAGTTCCTATCCAGTTTTAAATAACTTTAACATAACTGAGGCAGAAGTGTTAAAGGGACTAGGAGCTCTTAAAATAAACAAATCCCCTGGGCCGGATGAGATCCTCCCAGTAGTACTCAAAGAAATGAAAGAAGTAATTTACAAACCGCTAACCAAGATCATGCAGCAGTCTCTTGACACAGGGGTGGTACCGACAGACTGGAAAATTGCAAACGTAATACCGATCCACAAAAAGGGAAACAAAACTGAACCAGGTAACTACAGACCAGTAAGCCTTACTTCTATTATATGCAAACTTATGAAAACTATAATAAGATCCAAAATGGAAAATTACCTATATGGTAATAGGATCCTGGGAGAAAGTCAACATGGTTTTAGGAAAGAGAGATCGTGTCTAACTAACTTGCTTGATTTTGTTGAGGCTGCAACATCGATAATAGATAATTGCAAGCATATGACATGGTTTATTTAGATTTCCAGAAAGCTTTTGACAAAGTCCCGCACAAAAGATTAATTCTCAAACTGAACGCAGTTGGGATTCAAGGAAACACATGTACATGGATTAGGGAGTGGTTAACATGTAGAAAACAGAAAGTACTGATTAGAGGAAAAACCTCAGAATGGAGTGTGGTAACCAGCGGTGTACCACAGGGATCAGTATTAGGTCCTCTGCTATTCCTAATCTACATTAATGATTTAGATTCTGGTATAGTAGGCAAACTTGTTAAGTTTACAGACGACACAAAAGTAGGAGGAGTGGCAAACACTGTTGCAGCAGCAAAGGTCATTCAAAATGATCTAGACAAGATTCAGAACTGGTCAGACACATGGCAAATGACATTTAATAGAGAAAAGTGTAAGGTACTGCACGCAGGAAATAAAAATGTACATTATAAATATCATATGGGAGATACTGAAATTGGAGAAGGAATCTATGAAAAAGATCTAGGAGTTTTTGTTGACTCAGAAATGTCTTCATCTAGACAATGTGGGGAAGCTATAAAAAAGGCTAACAAGATGCTCGGATACATTGTGAAAAGTGTTGAATTTAAATCAAGGGAAGTAATGTTAAAACTGTACAATGCACTAGTAAGACCTCATCTTGAATATTGTGTGCAGTTCTGGTCACCTCGCTATAAAAAAGATATTGCTGCTCTACAAAGAGTGCAAAGAAGAGCGACCAGAATTATTCCGGGCTTAAAAGGCATGTCATATGCAGACAGGCTAAAAGAATTGAATCTGTTCAGTCTTGAACAAAGAAGACTACGTGGCGACCTAATTCAAGCATTCAAAATTCTAAAAGGTATTGACAGTGTCGACCCAAGGGACTTTTTCAGCCTGAAAAAAGAAACAAGGACCAGGGGTCACAAATGGAGTTTAGACAAAGGGGCATTCAGAACAGAAAATAGGAGACACTTTTTTACACAGAGAATTGTGAGGGTCTGGAATCAACTCCCCAGTAATGTTGTTGAAGCTGACACCCTGGGATCCTTCAAGAAGCTGCTTGATGAGATTTGGGATCAATAAGCTACTAACAACCAAAGGAGCAAGATGGGCCGAATGGCCTCCTCTCGTTTGTAAACTTTCTTATGTTCTTATGTTCTTATGTTCTATTTGCTAAACTGTAAGGATGGGTTATAGGTTAGCTCTCTTTGCAATACGCACCTTGTCTTGATTAAGTCCCAGCACCCCGGTAAGCCCTCAGCCATGAAAGCCTCTCCTCAACCAGTGAGTAGCTCAGTGGTTGCTGCACGTCATGCGGTCTATCCTGAATCATTCAGGAACATCAGCAAGCTGCTCTGTGGTCGAGCTGTGCTCTGGTGGTTTTCCGTGGAAGAGTGGGAATTTGCACCCTGTTTAAGTGTAAATAAAAGATTTAAACAAACAAAACACACGAAAACAAAATGGCACAGTGATAAAACCAAACAGACAAACACAGTAAACAAGTACTGTGCTCGTGGAAAGCCAGCACGAATAGCAACTGTTATTAATATTTGTACCTTCAATTTACATTCCTCCTCTGAACAAAATCCAACACCTAGTGAGAGATCTCTACCTCTTTCTGCGCCTGGGCTCGATTGCTTGTTAATCATTCAATTAGGCCCAAGCACATTCTGCACGTGAACTGTTTTGGCAGGGAAGGCAATTAATCCTGCCGACCTTAAACACCTGCGCACACATCCATTTTAAACAACAATAACACACTAGACAATACACAAACAATGCCCAGGGTGGGTTTAATCATTGTTCACTGGGGCGGGGAATTTGGACTGTTCTGATTAAAGTTGCAATAATAGTAAATTTGGGGAGCGGTGTGTAGAGCAATTCTGTTACTTCTTTTGGCTACAGTGGAGATTGCTGCTTGCTTTCCTGCAGCTCAAACTGTCTTACAGGTATGTAAATAAAATGAAAAGTCAACAAGGCTTTACGATATGTAAAAACAATCACTCAGGAATCATATTTAAGGGTTTTGGTTTTTCATATTTATTTTAAGAGCCCAAAATACTGTAGTTTAAAAAAAATATATAAACCTTGCAGTACAAAAAGAAGAATTGGTGTAACTCTGCCACTCTAGATTAAGTGTTCCAAGTAATGAATGAAACAATAGTTTGCAAAAAGAAAAATTATTAATGAAAACTATATCCTTTAATCATATTTTCATATAAAATCCAATAAGATTGTGGGGTACTGCATGCTAGTATCTGCCAGAGAGGATCAAGGCTGTGATAAAATGGTAACACCAGTCTGTTTCATGTGTTGTACCAACACATCTTGTGTGCCAGTCTACTTCGCCTATTTCTGTCAGTGTTGAGAGAGGGGCTCCTCCCATTCAAATATTGCTTTCTTCTTCTGGCACCAGAATTAAGCGCAAGATAACAAACATTTTCTTTTGTGTTAAATGTGAACATCTTTGTTTCTAGTGATGTTGTGGCAGGCTGGCAAGTGGATAGAGGCCCAGACAGACTGCAGTTCAAAAAAAATACTAATTTTATTATAAATAAACACAAAAATAAAGTGCACAAGGGCAAAACAGAAAGGTTCAAACACAAATAAAGTGAGACCAAAAAGCAAAACTTACAAAAAAATAAGGTTTCCAGGCTGGACAATGCCTTCACTAGATTCAAAATTTCAAAATTTCAAAATTTCAAAATTTCAAAATTTCAAAATTTCAAAAAACCACCACCCTGCTTCCTCAGCTCCCTCCTCCTAATAGGAAGCAGAGGCCTCCTTTTATGTCAGGTGGCTGGGCGCTGATTGATCGTTAATTAAGCTAATCAACTAATTAACCCCAGCCACCTGAACATAATAAACCCAGGCAGGTAGGGGAAATTAACCCCATCCCTGCCAATTTCTAAAGGGCAGAGCTGTGTTCTGCCATAGATGTATTTGTAGTTATAAATGAAAATGTAATTGTTTAGAAAAATATATGTTTAAAGTCTTGGAAAATATTAAGGTTTAGTCAGTTGATATAGCAGAAGTAAATAACACCACTGAGAATACAAACTTAAACATATGTAATAATGAAGGGTACGGTCCGAGTTATTGATTTTTTTTTTTTCTCCTAATTTTTTGTGCTGCCCCACATTTGCCTAACGTATGGTACTGTACATTCTTGTGAATTTATTCAGAAGTTTGTTGTAAACCCATGGCATAGGTCAGGAATCAAGTGGATATTTTTGGGAATAGTGTCACTACAATCACAGGATGCTACCTCTATTTTTGTTGTAAGCATAGCCAATTTCACTAGATTATGACATTTCTGGCATGTATTACCTTCAGTACTTGACATTTTCACACCAAGTCCTGTAAGTTCAGTTTCTAAAGCCTTTATTACTACTGCAAGTAAATAATAAGAAGACCTGCAGTTGACTTGTGCTTTCTTCGCAATTATTTGAAACTTGATGTGAAATAAAAACATCACAAAATGGGTGACAAAAAAAAGTGAAAAGCTGAATCACGGTCTAATGGAGGGGAAAAAAGCATGCAGGCAAATACAATGTGAGAGGCAGTCCTTTAGCCAATAAAAAGCTTCAAAGAATGTATTAAGCTAGGGAAGAAGTGACTGGAAAATATATGTAAGAATTGTTATACTTATACTTATTTAATCAAGTTACAGTAAGGATACTATTTTATTTTATTTTTTTTTTACTAGAGGTTTTCTACTCCTTAAGGCACATGCATCAATCTGAATTAGGTTGTCACCCTATCTAAGCAACAGCTAAGAGGTTGTACCACCACTACCGGTGTGTGTGTGATGTAGTTGAGTGAACAGTTGGGGTTATCAGTAATTGTCATTGACTGTAATTACGTCATTCATATCAAACCTGTTTTTATTGTACCTGATAATCCACAACATATCTATTGCCTGGAAGAAAGCAATACATCTTGTGAGAAAAGTAAAATACCAGAGTGACTTTTTATTGTTACAGTATCTTTTAGAGTGCTTTCTAACATATAATGAAGGTTTATATGCTGGATTCAACAGGGTGTATACTTTTCGTATTTATAGGACTTGATTGCAAAACTATCTTATGTTACTAGCTTGAGGCTTTCAGATTATTTTTCTGTTTCATTGTTTTATTATCTGACAGGGAGCAGTGTGCTAAGTTAGAGGAAACATTCACAAAAGTGACATTGTACAAATGTCGTAACAATTTAATGTATAGGTGGTTGATAAAAAAAAAAAAAAAAGAACCAATATGCAGAGAGTCTTTCAAAAGAAATTCCAGCTTTAGTTCTTATTTTATTGACAGTAAAAACTAAATACTACAATAATTCTAGGTATATTGTAACTAAAAATGCAGAAAATTGAAAATGTCATTAGAAAATGCTGAGTACTACTTTCCAAGCAGGGGTTGTGTGGTAAGTTTAATTATGTTGAAAGTAATTGTTTTGTATGGTAGCTGCAGGCTTAAGGGCTAAGGTTAGGTTATTGGATGCCTTCCATTTTAAATAAAAGTTTAACAAGTGTGAATCCAGTTGAAAATGTTTAACCAATAAGAAATGCAAAGTAAACATATACATTCATTTTCATGGAAACATGACTTTTATTTACAAACACTGCTGGTAGCTAGGTCCTGTATCACTGTTTTGGTACCAGTAAGAATGTATCAATTAGATTAAGTATGGATTTAATTTGAATTAAGTAGATTGGCTATAAAAACAAAACTAACATAATTTTCTGTTAAGTGCTCATTAAAATATCTCTTGGGGCACTGTTTCAATGTACTTAATTTGTACATTGTTTTGCATGATATAACCTTAATCTTAACCCTATCCCTAACCCTAACCCTTTTCTGATACAATTGTGTACTTACATATATCATGCTAAGTACATTGTAGCTATTCTGTTTCCCAATTTGCAATGTATTTTTTTCCCCTCTAACCACGTGGTCTACTTTAAAAGCATGACCCTATAAGTACCCTTTATCCATAATGTGTTTCTTTACATGTAATTTTTATCCAAGTAACAAGTCAGTCAGACACAGTATCAAGAGGTCAGCTAACAGTCTGATGACACATTATTAAGGCATGACGGGGTGGGCTGACATGATATAACCGCACAACGCAAAGTGCAGTGCCTTTAACCCTTATGTATGCTGTTATATTATATCAGCCCATCCCCTGTCGTGCCTTAGTTCTATTTGAAAACGTTTATACAATTACAGATTTATTTATGCTTAAATACCACCATGCACAAGAAAATAGTTCCAGTGAATAGTAAACTCTCTCTCTCTCTCTCTCTCTCTCTCTCTCTCTCTCTCTCTCTCTCTCTCTCTATATATGTGTTGTGTGTGTGTGTGTGTGTGTGTGTGTGTGTGTGTGTGTGTGTGTGTGTGTGTGTGTATGTGTTTAAATGTGTTTTATTATAATATATTAACATCAGTTTATTCATAAATATAATAAACATTTATTAAAATGTGTATTAAGTAAATAATTTCTGTATATCAATTATATTAACCTAGTACATGCTAATTTACTATTTCACCAATGGACATGCATATTTTAAACTTAGTAAATTATATAAATAAATCTGATAAAACTTTAACTTTAATTATAGATCAGAGATTTTTGGAATAAATGTTGACGTGAACATTGCCAGATATTGTGCAATTTGAATAAAATATGCTTCGAATTAACTGCATTAACTGTTGTACAGCCAGAAGGGGCACTGCAGCAAGTGAAAGACGTCAGTGTGAGGATACTCTTTGTGCTTCCACATTCTTTTTAGCTTCTCCTGGTCTGCAGGTATTATTCGGGGATAGTGTTTTTTTTTTTTTTCCCACTTCGTTTTAGTTTTTTTAATTACTGCTACAAACATGTTGTTAGCATTGTTAATCTTTTCAACCCCAGATGCAAAAATGAATGTGCACTCCAGGTATCCGATTTTGAAACTATTGCAATTGGTGGTTTTTACAACTGAAATTTGTATAAAATAATAATATTTGGAAAAAAGTCAAAACGTTTCTAACATTTTTATTAACCCTTTAGGCTCCTGTGTACTAGACAGTCATATACAATAAAGCAAAACAGACAGTTTTATATATTTTTTACATTTTATTTTTGTATGAACAAAAACAAACAAACACACACAAACAAACACACACACACACATATATTTAAGTGATAGAGCCCGTTGATGTGGGCTCAATCATGTGGTAGATGACTGTAACTGGAGTTATGCGTCTCGAGCCGTAGGCGTGGGCGCTAGCGAAAGTCAATGTCATCTACCACATGGCAGAGCACGCATCGAGAGGGCTCTATAGCTATTAGAAAATGACTTATTTCTTTATTTTCTCTTTAAAAAACCTTTAAAACCTAGATTTACTTTGAACTTCTGATATTTCACCAGGTAACATTCCGCTGAAGAAAATAGTCCTTAACATAATTAAAATAGAAAAATGACATACACCTAGAGAAAACAGTTTTTATTATTATTATTATGACACTGCCAGATACATTAACTGTAGGATTGTTGAATAGTCTGTGTAGTATGGAGTCGAAATCGAAACTTGTTGTTGGAGGCGGGGCGTCATTCAAGCTGGAAGGGAGTGGATTGGCTGGTGCGGCAAGAACTGAAACAGGGCTGGCAGTTTGACTGGTTGGTTTTGAGTGAGGGTGATGGTTGGGTCCAGCTGATGATAGAATTGTGGGCCAAACGTGTCTTTCCTGTTGATTTGCTCTCCAGTAGCTGCGAATTGAGCCTTCATTATGGTGTCCTATCACAGACATGATTTAGCTTGTCTCAAGACCAGCGTCAGAAAGTATGTTTAAGAAGCTTTTTATGTTATCAGATCAGTTATAGATTAGAATGTCTTTATGCGCGGATTGATTTAAAATTTAATTCACAGTTAAGCACTTCAACGTTCCAGCAAGCATCTATGCAAAATAGAAGCCTGTTAGATCTGGAAGCTGATTGGCTGTTCACATCTAATCGTTTTCTAAATATATATTGTTTTGGATTTGTTTTTCATTGCAGAGCCTGCACCTTTTCTGTGGTCTCCGCTTACCCTGTGTGTGAGGGATTGTAACAATGCAAAGTACAGCACTACTTGGCGCAGGCATTGCAAGTGATCTGCTTGCCTTAGAAAGTTGCTTCACAGCCTCATATTCAGTGCTGTATTTTGTAAGTACTACCATAAATATTTGCAAGCCTTTTATTATGCGTTTTTCATGTATGGAAAAAAAAAAAAAAAAAACATTTTTGGCACAAAATCTAATTCAACTAACCATACATACTTTGTATATTGCAACAGGTTGCCAACATTTCTGGAGCAAAGTAGATTCATAAAATATTTTGGTTGCAAATATTTATGGTTTTACAGTATTTTGTCACAGCATGTAAAAGATACTCCAAGTACTGTCATTGCTTTTGTAGTCGTCCGAACATGGCTCAACTCTTAATCACTCCCGTTCTCAGAATTGATATAAGCTGCCATATGTTTTTTGCAATCAAACACCAATATAAAATAAAGGTAAACAAGCAAAACTGCAAAAATAATAAAATGAAATACTATGTATATACTTTAGATCGTTGATTGTTTGTTGCAGTATCTCCAACTTTTCCCAATGTCTTTACAGATAGGGATTCTTGCACAGAACGCAATTGCATAATAAAGTCACCTGATTTCGATCTCCTTTCCTTCCTGACTTCAAAACACATGTCACATTACTAACTCTGCTTTACCCCCGTATATATATATATATATATATATATATATATCTATATATATCTATATATATATTTCGCCGGCAAACTGAATGTGTCAAGACCAAGGTACAAGTTCTGGTTCCATTATTTCACTGGACCGTTTTCCTTTTAAAGAAAGTTTAATTATGTTGTTGTTGTCCTTTAGGAAATAGATCTTATTCTTCAACACTTTGTGAACTTTTTTCCATTACAAAGATCAACATCTGATTCTGGGTCTGACATGTTTTACAGATATTAAATGTTATAGAATTAGGACAGGTAAATTGCAGAGAAATGTGGTATGTGTCTGTTGTGTGGGATTAATGTTTGGCTGATAGAACACAGCTACCCAATTAGAGCTGGGTTTTTCCAAGCAGATTTATAATCTATTCCCATGACCTTTTACCAATGTCATTTTAGTAACATCCACTGAGCATGTTACTGTTTGAAAGATCTATTGAAATTACTTTAGTTTGAAGGTTACGTAATCAAGCATATTTAGAATCATATGATCTAAGACAAAAAAAAAGCAGTCCACAAGATTAAATTTTCTGTACTGAACTCCAATTTATACATTACTGTGTTAATTGACAGTAAAATTATTGTGGAAACAGCCTTTAACAACAGCAGACTTCCTGTTGACCTTTTACAAGTTGTGTAGCACGTACTTATTCAGCACCTCAGTGTTTAGAATGGTGTTTGTTTGTTTTGAAAAATAAGCACACTGTGTGTGGCTTTTCCCTTATGTCACGCTGACCTCTTTGTTCAGGTGAACTCAGAGTGTTCAGCATCTGGATCAGGCAGGATTATAAAAACCTGTTCAATCAACACAAGAGGTCCACGCGTACCGAATTGTAAACGGAGTGTGGAGGTCACAGAGTATCATTCTGAATTGCTGTTCCAAGATAACACGCTTTACAAGAGTTTTGCTTTGTTAGTTTGCAAATGGGTACACATTTATTTTGACGTCTGTATCATTAATATTACAGAATTTATTGATATTTTAATATGGACTAGTCATATGCATCACATGCAAAAAAAAAAAAAATGTATTACAGGACATCCAAGTTTAATGACAATTAACCTGATTTGTCAACTTGGAAATATACTAGGGAACAAAATTATTGTGATGACTATATCAGTTATATTAAATGATTTATTTCTGTTTAAAATGGAACATTTGACTGTAGAAAAAAAAAAAAAAATATATATATATATATATATATATATATATATATATATATATATATATATATATATATATATATATAAATGGTCTAGCATGCGTGGGATTTGAAACTATAACCTGTTCAGATTGAACAGTGTTGTGTCATATTGTCATCAATGCTACACGATTAGTTGAGACAAGCAGTATTTTTAAAGATGAAGTCAGCCAGCTGAGAACTCTCTGGACTATTTTACTGTACATTCTGGAGATTTTTTTTCAAGTTATCTCATCATTCTGATATTCTGATCTTGATCTCTGAAAAATGTTGGTTTCCTGTCAGTGAAACGCTTATTGTTGTCCCTACTGGCGCAAGGAAATACGGTTACCTCTCGATACTGGTTGATGAGAGTAACGCTATTTGTGGTCCAAATTTGAAAAAAATTAACGTTAATTTCTGAGAATTAGCTATACTTAAAGATAGCCTATATATTTTGGTAAAAGTAAAACATAAATAAATAAATACATTAATACATATTGAAAAATATGAATACATAAATCAATACATAGACATTTATTTATTTCTTTATCGGTCTTGATATTTATTTATTTATTTTTCACCATCAGATATATACCCTGCCATTTAATGCTGTATGAAATAAAAAAAAATAGTTCTTGTTCAATTGTATATTAGCAAATACCATTGCAGCAGCAAAGGTCACACAAAATGATCTAGACAGCATTCAGAACCAGGCAGACACATGGCAAATGGCCAAATACATTTAATAAAGAAAGTACTGCATGCAGCCAATACAAATGTTCATTATAAATACCATATGAGAGATCCTGAAATTGAAGAAGGAATCTATGAAAAAGATCTAGGAGTTTATGTTTACCCAGAAATGTCTTAATCTAGACAATGTGGGGAAGCTATAAAATAAAAACCAACAAAATGCTTGGATATATATTGAAAAGTGTTGCATTTAAATCAAGGAAAGTAATGTTAAATCTTTTCAGTGCATTATTGATCTCATCAAGAATAATGTGTTCAGTTCTGGTCACCTCACTACTAAAGGATTTTGTTACTCAAGAAGGAGTGCAAAGAAGAGCGACCAGAATTATTCCTGATTTAAAAGGCATGTCATATGCAGACAGCCTAAAAGAATTGAATCTATTCAGTCTTGAACAAAGAAGACTGCGTAGCGATCTGATTCAACCATTCAAAATTCTAAAAGTTATTGACAATGTCGACTCAAGGAATTTTTTCAACCTGAAAAAAAGAAAGAAGGACCAGGGGTCACAAATGAAGATTAGATAAAGGGGCATTCAGAACAGAAAATAGGAGCCACTTTTTTACACAGAGAATTATGGGAGTGGAGCCAACTCCCAGTAATGTTGTTGAAGCTGTCCCCCTGGGATCCTTCAAGAAGCTGCTTAATGAGATTTGGGGATCAATAAGCTACTAACAACCAAAGGAGCAAGATGGGCCGGATGGCCTCCTCTCGTTTGTAACATTTCTTAAGTTCTACTTATGTTGTAGTGAATATTTTTGTACATAAAGGTCATTCATATATTTTTACTTTCAAATTTCAAAATATATTTTAACAACCTGGACAACTGCTTTGTTGCAGGACTTGTTGTCTGTTCAGTTTGTGTCAGCTGTCTTTTATGTCACATGTATTGTAAGGGGGGAACGGGTCACGCCGTTACTTAGCATGGGAAGGGGGAGTGAGTGAATGAGTGGGGAGAATGTGTGTTGCTGTTTTCAGGGGTTGCAGAGCATGGATGTGACTGGTTGATGAGCCGGACAGTGGTGGGAAACGATGAGAGGTTATATAATAAAGGGGTGCATGAGCCTGGAGACTGGAGACAGTCCTTCGTGAACTTGAATAATAAATTGTGGGTACGAATGAGCGAGTGTGTGAGCATATGCAGTGAAAGTGCCATGATTAAAACGTAGGGTTATTATTTTGGTGCCGTGAATTCCGGCCCTGACATGAATTCTCTGTAGTTTCAACATTTTGAGAATTCAACACCCTTTCCCTGAGTACTACTTCCTAAACATGAAAACATTACAATATACTAAATGAATGGATCAAGCTTATTATGATAGTTTGCACAATCAGATGACAGTTTTCAGTACAATTTGAATAATACATAATCATTTTAACAAAATGTTGTTCGTCTAACTGTAACTTTACTACTATACTACTTGTAAATGTTGTAAAATGAAAGGACAAACTTTGTGGCGTGAAAGATAGGGTGTAGCTAGGGTGTCTGCATTGCAAGCTGCATTGGAAGCATGTCTTGGGTTCGAGTTCCACACACGGTTTATATTGCAAACTTTAAAAATAAATTAAATGTATTTTATTTACATGTAAGAAACACATTTTAAATGTGAAAAATGTAATTGATATGAATGGCACTTTCATTGAACATAAATACTTTTGCACACATACATTTAAAGTGCATATATATATATATATATATATATATATATACAGTTATAGTATATATATAAGGCAGGATTATTTACCCTGCCTAGTCATACTTTCACTCCAACTACATAATCGCTACGCTAAACAGATTCACATCTTAACCCTTTCAACAGACTACGCTATTTACCCTATCCAAATGGCAATACATTGCCTCAATAAAGGCTGAACAATTTCTATTCCCGTAATGTGTGTCTGTTATTATCCATTAAGTTAAAAAAGAAGTGATATCTGAAATAAAAACACATTGGAAATGTGAAAAAATGCCACATTATCAAAAGTTTCAAGAAACCATTCGTGCAAACTTGGCCAGCGCTAAACAAATAGGCACAACTGTAAAAGCAATAAGGGTCAAGGTTGCTCCAATTGTTTCTACTAACTTGTCTTGTGTTTTTCAGGCATAATAAAAGTGGATCGAACTTTCAACAAAAACACAAGCCAAGTTAGTAGAAACAATCGGGGCAAACAATGTGTTTTTGTTTCAGATACAATACACACAGGTGTGGGGTGTACACTGTCACAGCATGCATTTAAGTTTAGGTCACTGTATCTGTATCTTCAATGGGATTATAGACATTTGATGTCAGGAATGCCTCAGGCTTCATTGTCCAGATTTAGATGGCAATTCAAACAACAAATCCACAACACTATCAACTCTTGAAGGCACTTAAAAAGCAGAATCCCTCATTCAGAAACATAAGGATGTAGCGTCAGAAGTAGAGCACCGAAGATAAAAACAGGAGATGTTTCAATGAAGCACTTCTTTTGATGTTACATATGGGATTATATTGTGACAAACCAGGATAAGTTTGCCACATGCAGGACCTTTTTTAAACTTGTCTTCTGGTGTAAAGAAAAACACGGGACCACAGAATGAATTAAAACAGGACGGGGCCTGTACATTTATTCAGTTGCAAACAGAAAGTAAAGAAACAGAACAAAAGCCAGTCTCCATTTGGAGACCAAGACTAAACACTTGTTTTTCCTAAACTAAGACAGCATAGCTATGCTGTTTCCCCAGATCCCAAAACACTTTATCTATTTATTTCGACCCTGTTAGGTGCGTCTGGACCAATTTATTTTCACATGCGCTGTTTATTTTACACACTCTGTTTAAAAGTATTTTTTTCACAGTAAAACAGGTTTAAAAGGCACTGCATATCAACAGGACAGCTCTACTTAACCCCTTCCCTGCCAACCACCACCCAAAATACATAACCCCAACACTTTATTTACAAGTTGGGGTTATGTGTTCCCTGCCACAATATATATATATATAGTGCCTGTAGGAAGTATTCAACCCCTTGGACGTTTGATGAGTAACACTTGTCAAGTAAAAATAACATTTGTTAAGTAAAAATAACCCATCTGAATATCCCTTGGAGCACAGTCCAGTCAATCATTAAGAAGTGGAAGGTATACAGCACCACCCAGAATCTGCTTAGAGCAGGCCGTCCTCCCAAACTGAGCAGCTGGGTAAGAAGGGCGTTGGTAAGAGAAGCCACCTAGAGGCCAACGACAACTCTAAAAGACCTACAGTGTTCCATGGCTGAGATGGGAGAAACTGTCCACGTGTCAACAATAGCTGAGGTACTCCACAAATGTGGCCTGTATGGAAGAGTGGCAAGAAGGAAGCCATTTCTGAAAAAAGTCCAAGTAAAATCCCACTTGGAATTTGCAAAAAGGCATGTGGGAGACTCTGAAAAGATGTGGCAAAAGATTCGGTGGTCCTATTAAACAAAAACTGAACTATTTGGCCTAAATGCAAAGCGTTATGTCTGGCGCAAATCCAACACAGCACATAACCCAGGTAACACCATCCCTATTGTGAAGCAATCGACAGGGAGTGGGAAGCTTGTCAGGATAGAGGGGAAAATGAATGGCACAAAGTATAGAGAAGTCCTTGAGGAAAGCCTGCTGCCCTCTGCAAGAAAGCTGAAACTGGGACGGAAGTTCACCTTTCAGCATGACAACAACTCAAAGCAAACATGCCAAAGCTACACTGGAGTGGCTAAGGAACAAAAAGGTAAATGCCCTTGAATGGCCCAGTCAGAGCCCCGACCTAAATCCAATAGAAAATTTGTGACATGACTTGCTGACGCTCAATGCTCCCCAAGGAACTTGACAGAGCTTGAACAGTTTTTGAAACAAGAATGGTCAAATATTGTCAAATCTTGGTGTGCAAAGTTGGTAGAGATCTATCCCAGCAGACTCCCAGCTGTAATTGCTGCCAAAGGTGCTTCCACCAAATATTAATTCAGGGTTGTGGAGACTTATCCAATTATGATCTTTCAGTTTTGTATTTTTAATATATAATTTTCTTCTCAATAAAAACTTTTTTCCCCTTAACAGTGTGGAGTATGATGTGTATATTTAAATGCATGAAACTCTGAGGCACTGACACAACAAAATGTGAATGGAGTTGCTAATAATAATAATAATAATAATAATAATAATAATAATAAATAATAATAATAATTCCCCTGCAATGTAAAATAGCCGCTTTATAAATCTGTTATGAAGGATTCATTTTTAATCTTGCTCTAAGATTTGAACCACATATTACAGAGTAGGCTATAGCCTACAAACATTATAGAATAGGCAGAATGCTGCATTTTAAAGCAAAACATTTCAAATACTTTGATAGTGATTGGGATATCTGCCTAAGAGACTACATTCATTTACAAAAAAACAAAAAAACAAAACAAACATCAACAATAACATTTGTGTTAAACATAAAATACATACACATCAATCCATTGAACTATAATAAATTACCTATGTTTGCCTGTGAGATATGCTGCTTTGCTTTGCTGCATGGTTAACAGTAAGTTTATAATTGATTTATGTTACTATACTGTATATCCCAGATGTGTTTTTAATTTAAACTCCAAACCATTTAGCTTAGCCCCACCTCAGCCCACAGACAGGTTTGTTGTACTCATGAAAAAAAGCAGGTAAATAAAAAATGTAACAGGACGACCATAGCCTACCGCTTTGTAATTGTAGCTTCATGTAGAATTAAATGATGATTCTAAAAGAGACATATATGTCAAACATATAAAAAAACTGAAATAAAATTAATTAAAGTTTCAAATAAATTGGATCTCAAATTATGCAATTTATGATGAACTCTATATTAAAAAAAAAAGCTAAACAAAGATTCTGACTCAAAAAAACAAAAGAGCAAATACATTGTTAGCTATTAGTACTGTAGCTAGAGCAAAACCCATATCTGTTTCAAGTATTTATCAGTAAAGTCTTTCTTTTTGGTGTAAAGACACAGACTACACAGCATTCCAGTTGGGAGACACTGTCTGCTCTGTGTCCAGGAATTAACCTAACTGTACAAGGCAAGAAAAAAAAAAATTGGCTGCTGATTTACGTGTCACCGAGTCTCAAGTAAAAATAACCCATCAGATGGGCACAGGCCCTTATTGTTACTCCCCAAAACATGGCAGGTGAAAGACAAGAAGTTCAAGTAGGTGAGCGAGGTGCCTGTCCCAGGCAATTTACATGTCAGCTTTGTTTGCTGGGAGAGGAGATGTGTGCCACTGAGCTGTCAGATGTCTGTCATTGACTCTTTTTGCTCTTCATAATTCTTATCTTGCCCCATTAATGTTTTATTTTATTACTTATTTCTAGCTATAGGACAGCCACTGGTATCATACCAAAATAAGAATGCATTTTCATTAACAAATATACACTCAATGATTTGGACACTGTTTTAAGTGTTTAAGTTTGCTCCATTTGTGTTTTTGTTACATAAAAAAAGAAACTATTAGCTAGTAACAAATACATATGTATTTAGGTTTAGCTCTAAATTAACCTCTAGATTTATTTGAAGCTATGCAACATTAATGTTTTTTTTTTTTTTTATTTATTTTGTAAAAAACAATTGTACTTAGCAATGCTTTGTAAATATGCCCTATAATAATTCCACATAGCAAATCACCCATAGTAGTTTTATACCATTGATGTTTTTATTTATTTATGTAGGGATCTTGTTCCCAAATGTCCTGAACGGTTTGTGTTTTGTCAAAAGTACTACACAAATCTGTGCCTCAGAAGCAGTCCTATCATACATTCTGTTCTGACTAGCTGCTGTTTCAGATGCTGAATTATCTCACTTGCTGTCCTGAGTCGTGCATGGTGTGCTTGCACCCACTGACCTAGACTGGAAGCTTCATCTTCATTGGGCTTCTCTTCCAAAATGATGTCAAGAGGTAACCATGGGTCCCTGGCAAACATCTTATAGAAAGGTAGGTAACCTGTTGACAAAGGTGACTGTCGTAAGCTAGGACTAGCTCTGGTAGATAATCCTTCCATCTTTGCAGAAGGCCGGGCCCTCAGCACATCATGGACTGTGTGATAAACCCTATTCTTGTCATCTGTTTGTAAATGTCAAGGCATTTTAACTGTTGCTAGAGTACAATGTTTTAGCCATTCTAAGGCTGACATATTTACCACTATTGACTTTACCACTATATATATATATATATATATATATATATATATATATATATATAGACACACACACACACACACACACACACACACACACACACACACACACTGTATATAACATTGTTCCCCATTTAAAATGTGCTGACCAATAGAAAAATCCTTTTGGAAAACACTGCATTCCCCTGAAGCTCTGGGGGCACTTACTCTACAAATGAGGGACAGCTGCGTACCCTTGTTGTAAATGTTCACTTAAGCAATAAGGCATGAGAGGGCATGGGTTGTGCTGGATGTTGTCATTTCTTGGTGTGTTGTTTGCCACGAGACGCAGTCGAGTGCCTGCAACCAACCAAGAAGTGATAATATCCAGCACAACCCATACCCTCAAGGGCCTTGTTTCTTTTGATTGAAGATTTTGGCTGATTATTAAGTAATTAATTTAAAGTCAAATTTGACTTCAACAACAGGATTCATGGTCAGCCCTTACAGGGCGTAGTTTATTTTTTTACAATTAACAGAAATGAAAATATTCAAAAAGACTATAGGGTTACTAATGTCTTCAGCCCTGACTGACCAGTTGTAGTTGGCTGCTCCAAACACAATGTTTGCACACTTTACTTGTTAATTATAAATTAAACAAAAGTATTTACAGTTTAATATACAATTTACAATTTACAGTCCAGTTGATTCTTTCTTCACCCCAAAGTTTTCACAGGTAAGTTGTTTTTATTTTTCCAGTCCTTTCACTGTTGCAAGTGACTCTCGATTTAGGTCACAATAGGTGCAACAATAATCCCCCCCCCCCCTTTTCCACAGGAAAACAGCAGTTATGAAACACAGGTAAGTTTAATTTCAGGTCTTGGTTCCCCCTTCTGGTGGTCTGATATTGCAACTGCAATGGCACCACACCTTTAAAAATCTCCCAGTCCCTTGTTTTGTGTAGGAAATAAAAGTATTTTATTATCAAAGCACATTTGTCTTGTTCTTTCTTCCAATCCATTGTATCTCTTGGTATCTATTTGTAATCCACTTGTTTCCCAACTCTCACACAGTATAGAAGGTATTTCTCTGTTGCACATAACTAATACAGAAACAGTTTCTTTCTTGTTTTTAATATGGTTGACTACACACAGTCTTTTGTATTACAACATTTCAATATAGAGCTCCAACCCAAATGCACGTAACACCAACAGTTACTTTGCTTGTTGGTGATTTCCCATAATAAACAGTGAGGTTCCTTAATCTTCTACATCTGCCTTGTCTGTCTGGATGAAGAAGAGTGGTGCTTCCTTTGTGGCGAGGTCAGGCACTTTCCCCTCAGCCAGAACAACGCGTGGCAGGAGAGAGAGGAGCCCGTGTGTCCAGTGTCGATGAGAAAGGACCCAGAAAACCTGTTCATCTGGTGCGGGGAGGGGGATCATCATTGGAGGGAGTACCCTGATGTTCCACCGGCCAACTGGTGCTGGTGGTGTGAAGAATTCGGGGACAACTGGTCAGGATGTTCCTGTGTGCAACATGCGTCAGCTCGGCCACTGCAGCTGCTGGAGCCAGAGGGTCCAGCCCCAGAAGAACAGCCACAGCCGGCCATCTGCCAGGTCCGCCCTGTGGACGAGTGGTGCACTGGTTGTGGTGAGTTCGAGCACACAGTGGCCATCTGCCCCTCCCAATATCAGGGAGAGTTGGCTGCCCGAGCGAGTCAGGACCAGGCACCCTGGAGAAACTGAAAGAGCCGTCTCCCCCAAGTACGATCTCAGAAGAAGAAGCCACAGACTGTCCATCAGAGAAGGGGGAGGAGTTGAGGAGTTGGAAAGCTTAGGAGAAGCAGCACCACCCAGAGTCCTTCCAGAACATTGCAGCCATGGTGCCCAATTACCCGAGCTTTTTGAGATGTTATAGTAATAAAATAATGACTTGGATCACATTATTGAGGAGTTTGGTGACAAAACGAGTGATCAAGAGAGGATTTATCAGTATGCATGTCTATAAAGAGATATGTGAAAAATACAGCGAATAAGGGGTGGAGCTTGGTTGGAGATGCAGTACTGAGTGTACTTTTAAAATCTATTTAAAACAGCATGTGTAAAATAAACAGTGCATGTGAAAATATATTGGACCTGACACACCTGACAAGCACTGAATAAATGGACAGCTAAGGGTTAATCTCAAGACCAGCTGTTTTACTTCTGTACAGAACTCTTTGCTTTCTTTATTTATATTCAAAGCCTGTAAGCAATTATGCCATGTTTCTATCTGCTCCATGAAACCAGTCTGTAAAACTCAATCTCATCTTGTTCCAATATTAAACTGGGGCTGCCGTCGGATCCTTCTGCAGCCTGCAATCCAATCTAAACTGGATTTACAAAAAGGTCAAATATATGTAACAATTCACCATTCTCAGAACAGTTCTAGATAGTATAATCAAGGCCCTTTATTTTAAAAAAGTAATAAACAACTAAAATAAGTGAAAATAATTGTTTCCCCAGTTTTACAGGTACATTTCAGGAGTAATTCTCAGAAAAACAGTTCAACTTCCACTATCTGTAAATGCAAATCGTGTAAAACTGGTGAGGGTTTACCTGTGTCAGTACTTTTTGTAAGTTCAGTATGTTAAACAGATATTACACATTTTTAAATGTATTTTTTATTTACATAAATGTGTTCACCGAATGTAAAATCATGGTGTAAATTATCAAAAAAATGTCTTGGTGTAAATCAATATTTTAACATGCTTGAGATGGTAAAAATAGGTACATACTTTTAGCTTTTGTAAAATCTATGAATTTTTGATAAATATACTGTATCTATTTTTTAAAAAATTGGTAAAACTTCAAATAAAGGGCATTGAGTTTAATTAATTAAGTTAATTCACTGTCCTCCCACTGGGACAAAACAATTTGTTTTAGTAGAAATTTGTAAACATGACATTAGTTTACCTTTGATTTTATGTGAGAACACAGATTTACTAAATAAGATTATTAGATTATTATTAATATTGGATTTTTTTTTTTAAATGTTGATTTTGTTTTATACTTGAAACCCAGCACAGCCCATAATGTCGTCTGTGTCCCAATCATCTAACCAAACGCTGCTCCATAGGTCAAATACTTTAAATAAACAGCCATTAAAATAAATACAACTAAATAAACACAAGTCAAGGAAAGATATGGTGTTCACTGTAGCTTTCACAAGAAATTGGTTTCCATAAAACAATTAAAATAAATAATAATTTAAATAATTTAAATATTTAAAATAATTTCTTTTAATTTGTGGATGAAACTCCAGATAACTGGTACAACACCAACTTTGTGATTGAAGACAGCAGTCCACCTGAAAAAAATAAAAATAACTGTCAAGAGCAGACACATCACACTAGATGCTTATTTTCTTCAAATCCACTGTTTCAGTGGATAAGAAATGCCTCACAAAGCTGTATAATCGACGTATACAGACATCCTGTTGTGCCTATATATATACAGTGCCTATAGAAAGTCTACACCTCCTTGAACTTTTTTCACATTTTGTTGTGTCAAAAAAGTTTTATTGATAAATATATATATATATATATATATAATATATATATATATATATATATATATATATATATATATATATATATATATATATTAAAAATACAAAACTGAAAGATCATAATTGGACAAATCTACAAATCTCCACTTTCCTGAGTTAATACTTGGTGGAAGCACCTTTGGCAGCAATTACAGCTGTGAGTCTGTTGGGATAGGTCTCTACCAACTTTGCACACCTAGATTTGGCAATATTTGACCATTCTTCACAGCAAACTTTAAGTCATGCAGAAAATTTTTGATTGGATTTAGGTCGGGGTTCTGACTGTGCCACTCAAGGACAATTACCTTTTTGTTCCTTAGCCACTCCAGTGTAGCTTTGGCTGTGTGCTTTGGGTCACTGTTATGCTGAAAGGTGAAACACCCCCATAACATGATGCTGCCACCATCAAGCTTCACAGTAGGGATGGTGTTCTTTGGGTGATGTGCTGTGTTGGGTTTGCATTTAGGCCAATTTTTGTTTCTTCAGACCACAAAGCTTTTTGCCACATGTCTACAGAATCTCCTGAGTGTTTTTTTGCAGACTTCAAACGGTATTCAAGGTGGGCTTTCTTGACTAATGGCTTCCTTCTTGCCACCCTACCATACAGGCCACATTTCTGGAGTACTTGGGATATTATTGTCACGTGCACACTTTGACCAGTCTTGGCCATAAAAGCCGGTAACTTTTGCAAAGTTGCCATTGGCCTCTTGGTAGCCTCTCTGATCAGTCTCCTTCTTGCTCGGTCATCCAGTTTGGAGGGACAGCATGATCTAGGCAGGGGCTTGGTGGTGTCACCTACCTTCCACTTCTTTATAATCATCTTGACTGTGCTCCAAGGGATGTTCAAGGCCTTTGATATTTTTTTTTTTTATACCCATCCCCTGATCTGTGCCTTTCAACAACTTTGTCCCAGAGTTCTTTTGAAAGCTCCTTGGTGCTGGTGGTTGAGTTTTTCCTTTGAAATGCACTACCAGCAGAGGAAACCTACAGGAACTGCTGAATTTATCCTGAAATCATGTGAATCACTACAATTTAACACAGGTGGAGGCCACTTGGTGTGTGATTTTGAAGGCGATTGGTAACATTAACATTAACTTATTTTGGATTGCTATTACAAGGTGGGTGGACACTTATCAAACCAAGCTTTTTCAGTTTTTATTGTTTAATTAATTTTCTATAAATTTCTAGAATTTCTTTTTTTATTTGGAAGTTGTGGGGTAGGATATGTAGATAAATGAAAAAAAAGCATTTTAATTCCAGGTTATAAGGCAACAAAAGGTGAAAATTTTGAAAGGGGGTGTAGACTTTCTATAGGCACTGTATATATAGTGGCAAGTGGGTCTTGCTTGCCATGTACAGACATGTTGTCATCGTCTTCTAGTGCAGAGGTTCCTCTTGTCTGTGGTACTTGACGGAAAATCTTTAACAATAAAGCTGAAATGAAAATGCTTTTATTTGCTTCGAAATCATTTCAAACTGGTTAATAGACTAGCAAGTCCTGACAAAATCAGCTCAGTTTTATACGGTGCAAACCATTTAAATGTTTTGTTTTGTTTATGGACTTTGCGCTAACTGCATGATGCCTGCACTTATAGTCGTATCTACAACGTATCAACAATAACAATCAGCCATTTTGTTACAGACTTTTGACAAGTCTGAAACAAACAATTTTGGCTGTTACTTAATTAAACCTGTAGCAAGCAGATTACAGTGTCTCAGGGTTTCTGATTACATCATCAATTCCAGATTTTTTAAATCCATTGATAGCAAGTATTATTGGTGTGGAAGTATTATTGGTGATCCAATCAAAACAACCAGTAAGCCCAAATAAATTATCTGCCTGTTATACGGTATATCCTAGATGAAGATGTAAAATAAATAAATAAATAAAAAATCTTGAACCTTCTAACACCCCTCCAAAATACAGTCTGTGCCCCCTAGTTTCAGAACCATTGTTCTAGTATAAGAAAAGACTCGCAAACAGTAAACAGGGTGGTGCCGGGATTTTTATTCCTTTATAGAAACGCAAAGTAAACAAAACAAAACCTAAATCCTCTTAGGAGTACTAACTAAACTTTGGATTTTGTCTTCTCTATTAATCGCATGTTGCCTGTCCCACACAGCCCAGGGATGCCTATTTGTCATCGTCCAGGTATGCCTGTCCTGCACCGCCTGGGGAGGCCAATTCCTCATCGCCTGTGGATGCCTGCAAATCACCACCTGGGGATGCCTGCTTATCATTACCCACGGTGTTGTTGTGTCCACCAGCAGCAGTTGCACTGCTGGAAATTCTGGGGCTGGAGCCCAAGAAAAGGGAGCCGCTGGCTACAGAGAAGGGGGGAGGTGACGAGATCACCTCCACTCACAGTAGTTTCATTGCTGGAGTAGTCAATGCCGCTGTCACTGCCGGAGAGTCGCACACTAAGAGCAGCAACCCTGCCACGTCCTGAGTGTCCAGCAGCTCTGCTATTGCCGGAGTCCCCCATGCTGATGTCAGCATTGCCGCTGGCAGCATTTCCACTGCCAGGATTGCCCTGGCTGGAGGAGGAGCATTGTCACTGTCACCATTTAGTTTGGTGAGTGTTTCACTGGTTAACATCAGGCTTGAAACCATTTTCATATTTATATTTTATTGGGCTTAAGTTTAGAGAAAGGGAATCCATTCATAACATTAGGTTAAGGAAATATTTAAAAATATTTAAGAGTATCCTGAGGAAAGAGTTATTGTGTTATTGGAGCTGACATGAAGTGATTAGTTTATGTGTAGGAGGCGTGGATACTTCCAGAACAGGTACTTTAAATGCTGTCATGATCAGCCTATGCGTAATTGCTCAAGGAGCTGTGTGTACAGTTGAATACTAACTGAAGAAATGGTATTCTGGGAGATATAGTTTTTAGTGTACATTTGAGGCAGATACATTGCACCTCTCCATGATGTCACAACAGGTGTGCACGCCAGTTTTTTTTTTAATTTTATTTATGTATATTTCAGCTTGCCATACATGTCTAATATACAACATTGACAACAAGGAAAGACCTTGCGACAGCACGGAGAGACAGCTGACAGGAGGAAAGAGACCCCATTGGGGCTGGCAAGGGTTAACTACCCTGGTCGGCAGGATCCAGCTCTTTGTTTTCAAAGGTAAACAGGATGCTAGAGACAACCTCCCAAGGCTTCTAAGAAATTAAAGAGAAAAATACTTCTAGATTCTGAGAGAGCAGGGGCGGAAGATGACTCAACGTTGGATAACACGGTTAATGACTTAGGAATGGAAATGGATATGAGAATGGAGATTACTTCACAAAAGACTAGTTCAAGATCTGCAGTTAGCAAAGACATGGAACTCCAGTTTTGTGTCTGCGACTGGAGCAAGGCGACAACGGTCAGGGGTTTGAAGATTCATCAAGGGAGAATGAAATGCTTGAGGGAGAAGGGGCAAGGGCCTCGAATTGATCAGTACTTCTTACAAAGTCAGTCAAGTCAGTCAAATGAAATCCAGCGACAGGAAGCAAACCACAGTTCGCAGGATATCAGCAAACCTTTCATAGATGTGAAGAGGACTTGCATGAATACAACTAGTGATGAACCCAAATGATCCTTGCGAACCTGGTCAGACAAACCAGCGTAAGAAAGAAAAGAACCTTAACAGGCACAAGCCTGGAGTTAAATGGCCAAGAGCTTGTGAGAAAACTGCATGAGACACAGTAAACACGGATCTCTGTTTTACTTTGGAAAGGTTAAATGGAACATTTGAAAAGAAGCTGGATAAATTTGGGGACATCATCTACGCATATGGAAGCGAGAGGTTTGGAATTGAAAAAGGAGGCAGTTGAGGAAGCAATGGAAAAAAGCAGAACAAAGTCAGAAGGAGGGACTCGATCTGTTATAAAGGGTCACAAAGGATAAGCTTGCAACATTGCGCAGAGCTGAGCGCCTATGGAAATGCTACAAAAAGAAAGAGCATGCGAGAACTAACTTTTATAAAGATCCATTCAAATTTGTAAAGAAGATATTCACCAGCAAAAAAATGGCACACTAAGCCAAAGAGATATGAGCTGGAGAGATATTTGGAGGAAACAAATACAGATTCAAAAAGGCAGGAACCTATGTCAATTCCTTTAGATATTCCACCTATCAATCCACCTGAATACCAAATGGAGGACTGTGCACCTAAGTGGAAAGAAGAGCAAGAGTAAGTTGTAGAGCAAGTTGTGCAAAAAGCAAGGGTGACATCCTCTCCAGGGCCTAATGGAGTTCCTTACAGAGTGTACAAGAGTGCTTCTGGAGTTCTACGAATCCTGTGGAATTTGATGAAAGTGGCATGGGAAAAACAGATTGTACCAAGAGCATAGCGCCGAGCAGGTGGAGTCTTTATACCAAAAGAAAAGGATTCTACATGCATCAGTCAGTTTTGTGCTATTTCCTTATTAAACGTAGAAGGAAAGATTTTCTTCAGCATTATTGCTCAGAGATTGGCAACCTACCTATTAAAGAACTGCTTCATTGACACTTCAGTACAAAAAGCAGGCATTCCAGGTTTCCCAGGATGCTTATAACACATCAGTGTAATCTGGCAACAAATTCAATCAGCAAAAAAGTAGAGGAAGGAGCTTCATGTGACATTCCTGGATTTGGCTAATGCATATGGTTCAGTGCCACATGAACTTCTTTGGGCAGCATTTGATTTTTTCAGCATAGACAATAAAAAAATTATGAAAGCCTACTTTGGAGATTTGCAATTTAGTTTTTCAACTTCAGAATTCAGCACTACATGGCAATACCTAGAAGTTAATGGTAGGATGTACCATTTCTCCACTGGCAATGGAAGTAATTGTAAGGGCATCAAAATGGGTAGTGGGAGGAGAGCGCTTGGCTTCTGGAATGCGACTACCACCAATTCGATTATACATGGATGACATGACAGCAATGACTACAACAGTAGCCTGCACTAATCGGTTATTGGGCAAATTAACCAATAACATTGAAAGGGCACAAATGCTATTCAAGCCCACTAAATCAAGGAGCATCCCTATAATTAAAGGTAAAGTAGTAGAAAAAAGGTTCTACATTAATAGTGAGGCAATAGCAGCAGTGTCTGAGAAGCCAGTGAAAAGTCTAGGGAGATGGTATGACGGGGATCTAAAGGACACAGTTTGTGTGGGAGAAGTTAGACAACAAGCAGTGAAAGGGTTGAAGAACATAGAGAGCAGCGCTTTACCAGGCAAACTGAAACTTTGGTGCTTTCAATTTGGTCTACTGCCAAGACTGCTGTGGCTACTGACTGTGTAGGAGGTTTCCTTGACAACAGTTGAGAAGCTGGAAGCTTTAATCATTTCAACATCAGGAAATGGTTGGGAGCTCCACGCTGCCTCAGCAGAGTGGGACTTTATGGTAAAGGAATACTGCAGCTACCAATCTCTGCTCTAACCGAGGAGTTTAAGTGCACCAAAGTCCGACTGGAAATAACATTAGTAGATTCACATGACAAATGTGTTAGGGAGGCAGCACCTATGTTGAAAACTGGAAGAAAATGGATGGCAAAGAAAGCTGTGGAAGATGGTAAGACTCACCTTCGAATCAGAGATATTATGGGGCAAGTTTAGCATGGAAAAGGAGGTTTTGGTCTCAGTTCAGCTCTTCCTATATGGCACAAGGCAACCCCGGCTTAATGGAGGAAGCTGGTAGTCAATGAGGGGCAAAAGCAGGAGGAGAGAATCAGGTGTGTAAAAGCTGTTTCCCAGGCCAAGCAGGGAGAATGGATGAGATGAGAGAGTGTGGAAGAACGCAAGATCAGCTGGCAAGACCTATGGAAAATGGAACAGAGTAGGATCAGTTTCCTCAACAGATCAGCATATGATGTTCTCCCATCACCACAGAACCTAAACCTCTGGGTGGGTGAGGATCCCTCATGTCCTTTGTGTTTATTACCTGCAACATTAAGGCACATTTTGAAAGGATGTAAGGTGGGTCTTAGCCAAGGATGGTTTACTTGGCGCCATGACCAGGTGCTGCGATGTTTGGCATAAGCATTGGAAGACAGGCGTAACCTGTCCAATAAGTTGCCACCAGTTCCATCAAAGCATTATACACAAAAGACAATATTTCTCGATCCAGAAGAGCAACCACCAAGAAAAGGTGTTAAAATCAAGCCTCCCTCAGGACAAATGGAAGCTGATAGAAACTGGAAGTTGCTGGCAGATGTTGGTCAATGGCTTATTTTTCCACCTGGAATTGCCACCACTAACTTTCGACCAGACATCGTCTTGTGGTCTGGATCAGCACACCTTGTTTATCTGGTAGAGTTAATTGTGCCATGGGAAGATGCTGTGGATGAGGCGTTTGAAAGGAAGAAACTTCGGTATGCACAAGTAGATGCTGAAGTGGAACAGCGAGGATGGAGAGTCCAAGTTTACCCAGTGGAGGTGGGTTGTCGAGAATTTGTGGCACACTCTACAACCCGGTTTCTCAGAGCCATGGGGTTCAGTGGCCAAGAGTTGCGTCGCACAGTGAAGAACTTATCTGAAGCAGCAGAAAGGAGCAGCAACTGGCTGTGGTTGAAATAAAAAGATTCTGGATGGGGATCTCAAGCACAATAGAAATGCTGATGTACAGGTAAGTAAGCTGGGCTGAGCTGAGTGGGGGATGGAGGGGGGTGATGCTGGGATGCCAGAATCACTGTTGAGCCCTCTTGAGGTGTCGTGGGCTAGTCAACGAAACACAGAGGATGGAAGGTGCCCACTTGAAGACCCCAGAGATGTACCCTACTTAGCTCAATCCAGACGGTTGACATGCTGATGCGCTGGGGGGGGACCGCACTGGGTTGATCCCTGGAGCCAGCATCGCAGCCGTTGTGTGTGCTGATGCTCTGAGGAGGCAAAATGAGCTGATCCCTGGAGCCAGCACTACGCTTTAGCAATCAACACCAGACAAAAGGATATCTACATCTTCAGATGGAAAACAATGCAAATGGATGGAGATGCAGATGGGAAACATTAGTTTACTGCAAAGCTGCGTCTTAGTTGGTGCATATCTTGGAGAGAGCCGAGTTCAAATCAACATGAAGTTCAACATCTACTTTCATGTAATGGAAATCTTGAATCCTCTCTAGAGAACAACATTTTGTGACAGACTACAAAAGTTATAATTATCTTTTCTTAGATTAACTGTTAAAAATGAATACCTTTTAATCTTCAAATGTTACCATTGTTATTACTAC
Source organism: Polyodon spathula (assembly GCF_017654505.1). Lineage (NCBI taxonomy): Eukaryota > Metazoa > Chordata > Actinopteri > Acipenseriformes > Polyodontidae > Polyodon > Polyodon spathula. The sequence goes on from NC_054539.1 coordinate 25,503,037, forward strand.
CTGAATCACATGCAAAATTAATTTGTGGCTTGCCGTAACTCTAGGGAAGAAGCTCAGCCTCTGTTGGCTAAGCAATGTTTTAGATTACAGCCTACTGCTCCCAAAATGTTGTGAACTTTTCTCTTCTGCTTTCCCACCACCTCTTTTAAACCTTCTGAGTGGTGGTGAATAAATGTTAAAGATTGCACCTCAATTGAGTACTACTCCTGCCAGACCAGAAGTGAGGTTTTGAACCAAACTGTCAATCCATACTACCTTAATCAATCATGTCAATCAAAGTTGTGCTTCAGTCTTTGAATAATGCACATTGCATGGTTGGCTAACATGGTTTTCTTTACAACAGATTCACTGGACAGGAACAATGACTACCTCCAAGGCTGGAAAACAAGCTTTGCTAGTCTTCAGAGGAAGAGGTAGCTGCAGAGGTGGCACAGGAGGGGGATGGAGGAGCTAAACAGGCACATACAGGGAGAAGAGCTTGAACTAAGGTTTAATAGCAAGCCAGTTGAAGGTATGGCAGGTGCCCTTGCCTTGCCCTCTGATCCACCTCCATTGTTACAATAGTGGTAGCAAGCTATGATAGTAGCACTATGTGGCAAAGCGGTAAGCAGTGCACATGATGGTGTTTATTTATAATCCAAATGTCACTTGACAACAGCAATAATAAAGGAGGACTGGCAATACACAACAATGTGTATTGTTCAGTGATATAAAGACAGGGTTCAGTCCTGAAATAATAAACACAGTATAAACACACACAGAACACAAACACGATCACAAGTCCACAGTGAGTGCTGAAGTGCAATTAGTGCAATACAGTTTATTAGGAACACGAGTGTAGTAAAGTCTGGGTTGGGTGCTGGCCTCAAGCGACAGCTCTTGGATTGTGTTAGTTGTCTGTCAAGAACAAACAGAAACAGTTAAAGTGACAAACAAACAAAACATGATAACACTTGTAGTGAAAAAAAATAAGCTGACAAATGGTTTTTGATTCAAAAACACTTTATATACAAGAAAGGTATACCTCCAATACAATCATATTAGCACAAGTTTCAAACTGACTTCAGACAAGGCCTCAGTGCAGCGTAGTGCATATGTTTGTATCAGAAAGCACGGATATCCATGGAGTCAATTTTGGTGTTTAGCCCCAAACTGCACATTAAAACGACTATAAAAACACATTAAGCATAATGCTTAAAAACAACTTAACTATAGAAGACACACACATACATATAACGTAAAACTTATAATTAATACCATAATTAACCCTTAGCAGTCCATTTATTCAGTGTTCGTCTGGCACATCAGGTCCAATTTATTTTCAAAAATTTTAAAACTGATTCAAAAGGCATTGAATCGCAAAAAAAATACTGTATCTACAGCCAAGCCCCACCCCTTGTTTGCTCTATTTTTCACATACCTCTTTATAGACATGCATACTGGTAAATTCTCTCCTGATCACTCATTTTATCACCAAACTCCTCAATAATGCGATCCAAGTTATTATTTCATTACTATAACATCTCGAAAAACTCTGCAAATGCCTGTGATGTTCTTTGAGCCCTGGATGCAGAAGCAGCTACCTCCTTTGTTATGTCCGTGTTATCTCTGTTACGCCCTTTTTTCGGTTTCATTCAGCTCCTATCAGTCTCACTCAGTCATTGAAAGGTTTTCTCTGATTTTTCTGGAGAAAAAATGACTAGAGACCTGTGCGTTACGTCTTTTTGATGATGTCGGACAGGGTCCAACATTGGACTGGAAAGGAAAAATTGTAATGTCGGACCTGGTCCGTAAAGGACTGCAAAGTGTTAATACCTCATGCAGAAAGCCATCACTACACACTCACGATTATTAATTGCAAATGTTTTCCCATGGGTCCTTTCAGTAACCAACCAAAGGAACATGTCGCTGGGCCACTTCATCTAAATACCCTCAGTCAGTCGGTGGCGCAGCCACTCACGTATCCTCCAATCTTTGACTGACACATTGCCTAGCGCATTAAGGCTTTGACTTCTGGTATTGTTGCCCCACCCCCTTTCTGAAAGGCCAGCTTCCGACTGACCTTGGAATGAATTGCCCAAGCATCCATTAGGGGTTACTCTGTGCCCTCACAGGTCAGATGAGAGATTGTTGACTAGGATTCATTCACTCTCTGTCACACGCTATTATTCCTAAAAATAAATCAATTTCACTTTGTCCTTTTTTATAATGATACAGGTTTTGCCAAAGTGTTACATTTTGATTCTTTCCACATAGGGTAGCAGATCATCAATAATGCCGTGTTTGAAATATTTGAATTATATCGTTGAAAATAAATAAAAAACCTGTGAAGAACCAAAAGACTCTCAGTGAAATGATAAGCCATATAAGGCAATCAAATGTATTTAAAACTTGTTAGCTGATTTTGCTTTTAGCAGATTGGGCCAGATTTAAATTTCTACACCAGAATACAAATTCAAAAATAATTCTTTCCCCAAAAGTCAAATGTATTTATTGTAATTTTAGTAACATTGGCATGTTACATTGGAATTTAAGGATGTGTGCCTGCCTTATTTAGACAGACCCCAATACAGTGCGTAGCCATAAGCAGTATGAATAAATCTTGCCTACTGGGTTTTGGCCTGCAGTCTACTGTGGTAGTTGGCAGCAAAACATCTGCATTCTTTATCATTATTCCCAAATGTAGCAACTAACCAGAAACTGTTAACATCTGTTTCAAAATTTTAACATCCTGCCCAACAGATTTAGCTGTGATGTGAGCTCCTTATGCAGTGAGTAATGCAACTATTCTGGGTTACATTACTTGGTCATTATAAGGTGCACCTAACTGTTAACAACTAGTTTACTTGTTAAATGTTTGTTAATATAGCGTTCTCTGTTTATAAACTAAAAAAAGACCAGCTGGAACTGTTCAGCAAACATCAGAGCCCTACTTTGGGATTAGCAGCTCCAAAATGAGTCATTGAAATGGGGTGAAATAAGACGCTTTGAAAGATATTACTGTAGTAAATTTACAAAGTGAGATTTTTTTTTTATCAGAAATGAACACCAATTCATACAGCTCTGATAACAAATACAGCACACGGTATAGCGGATGTATAAATAGTTATGCTTTTCTTTTTTAAAACATGATATTTCAACAAGTTAATTTAGTGTAATATCCTCTACAAGTGCATAGAGGTTAGGGTGCTCCAGACACCTACTGATTTTAGGGGTGACAGCCCTAGATACATTCTAAGGCAGAGTCATTCACAATGACAAGGATATAGTGTCCAACCATATGTCACACTAGAATATTATATATAGAGAGAGACAGAGCGTTAACTGTGCGTCTTTTTGTAAAAAAAAAAAAAAAAAAAAAACGACTTGGTTACAACATATCTTTACCGTTATTGCAAGGCACCTCATTATATCCACATATTCTGAAAATTTGAATAGCTTGTGCTAAAGAAACCTGGTTTCAGCAAAAAGGGCAAACATAATAATGATACATACACCTGTAAGCAATTCAGTATACTTAACATCAAGGTGTATCTGTGGAATACCAAAGGGAGACCAACAGTGTTGTACTGTATAGAGTTTATATCCTACATAATACTTAACAGAAATACTTACAGACAGCATTACTTGCATTCCTCTTTAATTGCACATATGTTTGCATCAAAGACAAATAGCTTGTGTCCATATCTAAGGAATCTGGAATACAACAATATGCCACACATCCGCACTGCCCATACCCGCAAGCTATTTAAAGGTACAGTAGGCTGTACTTTTTGCCACTAAGTTGAGCACCCACCCTTCCGGAACAGTTCATATTGGAAACAGATGCTGTTAGTTGTGATACTCAGATAATTCCTGTGTACAGAATTCATACACCCAATACCCTTTGCTATTTGGCTTTTGAAAAAAAGGTAGTGCAATGTACTTAACCAGTTTATTCATTTTCTCAAATTAAACAAAAAAGCATGAAATACAGTAAACTTCAGATAACTCGGCACTCAAAGGAAAAACTGTGTGACAAGTTATCCATCTGTATCAATAAATACACTTACTTCCTGTCTATAGAAACAACAATGCCTATGGAAGAGGTATGGTGTTAAAAAAAGGAAGGAAAAAGTACAAAATATTCATGGGAAGTCTAGACGGCAGCATGAGTTGAACGCTTAGTTAGAGAAAGGAGGCAGCTGAGGAAGCAATGAACAAAGTCAGAAGAAGGGACACAATTTGTTACAAAGGGTCATAAAAGGTAAGCTTGCAACATTGCGCAGAGCTGAGCGCCTACGGAAACATTACAAAAGGAAAGAGCATGCGAGACCTAACTTTTATAAAGATCCATTCAAATTTGTAAAGAAGATATTCACCAGTGAGAAAAATGGCATACTAAAATCATCTAAGTTTGAGCTGGAGAGATATTTGGAGGAAACACATACAGATTCAAAAAGGCAGGAGCCTATGTCAATTTCTTCAGACATCCCATCTATCAATCCACCAAAATACCAAATGGAAGACTGTGCACCTAAGTGGAAAGAAGTAGAGCAAGCTGAGAAAAAAGGATGACATCCTCTCCAGGGCCTAATGGAGTTCTGTACAGAGTGTACAAGAGTGCTTCAGCAGTTCTACGAATATTGTGGAACTTAATGAAAGTGGCATGGGAAAAAACAGGTTGTACCAAGAGCATGGATTGTACCAGGAGCATGGATTGTACCAAGAGCACTGGCTAATGCATATGGTTCAGTGCCACATGAACTTCTTTGGGCAGCATTTGATTTTTTCAGTGTACAGATGACAATAACAAATTTAGTGAATGCTTACTTTGGAGATTTGCAATTTAGTTTTTCAACTTCAGAATTGGCAGGATGTACCATTTCTCCACTGGCTTTTACCATGACAATGGAAGTAATTATTAGGGCATCAAAATGGGTAGTGGGAGGAGAGCATTTGGCTTCAGGAATACTACTACCACCAATTCAGGCTGGATGACATGACAACCATGACTACTACAGTAGCCTGCACTAATCGAGTAATTGGGCAAACTAACTAATGCACGAATGCAATTCAAGCCCAGTAAATCAAGAAGCATCTCTATAATTATAGGTAAAGTAGTAGATAAAAGGTTCTATATTAATGGTGAGGCAATACAAACAGTGTCCGGGAAGCCAGTGAAAAGTCTTTGGAGGTGGTATGACGGGGATTTAAAGGACACAGTTTGTGTGGGAGAAGTTAGACAACAAGCAGTGGAAGGGTTGAAGAACACAGACAGCAGCGCTTTACTGGCACACTGAAACTCTGGTGCTTTCAGTTTGGTCTACTGCCAAAACTGCTGTGGCCACTGATTGTGTAGGAGGTTTCCTTGACAACAGTTGAGAAGCTGGAAGCTTTAATCATTTCAACATCAGGAAATGGTTGGGAGCTCCACGCTGCCTCAGCAGAGTGGGACTTTATGGTAAAGGAATACTGCAGCTACCAATCTCTGCTCTAACCGACGAGTTTAAGTGCACCAAAGTCCGACTGGAAATGACATTAGTAGATTCACACGACAAATGCATAAGGGAGGCAGCACCTGTGTTGAAAACTGGAAGAAAATGGGCAGCAAAGAAAGCTGAATCTTCGAATCGGTAATATTATGGAGCAAGTTCAGCATAGAAGAGGGGGTCTTGGTCTCAGTTCAGCTCCTCCTACATGGCACAAGGCAACCCCAGCTCAACGGAGGAAGCTGGTAGTCAACGAGGTGTTAAAACAGGAGGGAAGGATCAGGTGTGTAAAGGCCATTTCCCAGGCAAGCAGAGAGAATGGGTGAGATGGGAAAGTGTGGAACAATGCAAAATTGGCTCACAAGACCTATTGAATAGAGCAGGATCAGTTTCTTCAACAGATCAACATATTGTGTTCTCCCAACACCACAGAACCTAAACCTCTGGGTGGGTGAGGATTCCTCATGTCCTTTGTGTTCATCTCCTGCTACATTAAGGTACATTTTGACAGGATTTAAGGTGAATCTTAGCCAAGGACAGTTTACTTGGCGTCATGACCAGGTGCTGCGATGTTTGGCATTAGCAATGGAAGACAAGCGTAACATGACCAATAAGTTGCCACCAGTTCCATCAAAGCATTACACACAAAAGACAATATTCCTCCATCCAGGAGAGCAACCACCAAGAAAAGGTGTTAAAATCAGCCTCACCCAGGACAACTGGAAGCTGCTAGAGACTGGAAAATGTTGGCAGATGTTGGTCAATGGTTTATATTTCCACCTGAGATTGCCACCACTAACCTTTGACCAGACAATGTCTTGTGGTCTTCATCTGGTAGAGTTAACAGTGCCATGGGAAGATGCTGTGGATGAGGCATATGAGAGGAAGAAACTTTGGTATGCTCAGCTAGGTGTTGAAGCGGAACAGAGAGGATGGAGAGTCTGGGTTTACCCAGTGGAGGTGGGTTGTCAAGGATTTGTGGCACACGACCCGGTTTCTCAGAGATGTCTGGTTCAGTGGCCAAGAGTTGCGTTGTACAGTGAAGAACTTAACTGGGGATGGAAGGGGCTGATGCTGGGATGCCAGAATCACTGTTGAGCCCTCTTGAGGTGTTGTGGGCTAGATGATGAAACACTGAGGACAGAAGGTGCCCACTTGAAGAACCCAGAGATGTACCCTACTTAGCTCAAACCAGGGGGTTGTCATGCTGATGCACTGGGGAGACCGCACTGTGGGTGATTCCCAGAGCCAGCATCGCAGCCGTTGTGTGTGCTGATGTGCTGGGGAGGCAAAATAAGCTGATCCCTGGAGCCAGCATTACACTTCAGCCATCAATACCAGGCAGAAGGATATCTACATCATCAGATGGAAAGAAACGCAAATGGACAGACATGCAGATGGATGACATTAGTTTACTGTAAAGCTATGTTTTAGTTGATGCTTATCTTGGCGAGAGACGAGTTCAAATCAGCATGAACTTTTAACATCAACTCTCATGTAATGGAAATCAAATCTTGCAGTCTTAAAGAAAATGACAGCAGTGCACTTCTTTTTTAATCTTGCCTGCATTGTAACTTTCTTTTGTCTCAGTTCAAGTTTACAGTTTTTTTAAACAATTCAAAACAGCAACAGTTCTCAACATTCAACACAATAACTTAATGAAATGTTTGTCTGAAATAAACTCTGCAGCTAATCAAGATCATGGCTCGCTTTTTTTTTCCTCCGTTCTGTCCCATCTTTCAACTGTGTGGTGTATATAACTTAATTAAAAAAGAAAATTCCAGGGATCTACATATCTGCCGAAAGGCAATAACAACAACAACAACAAAAACATTTTGTGACAAACATCTCTTCAAGACATTATATATTTGCCATAACCTACATATCTCCAATAACACAGTGCAACAATTTTTTTTTTTTTTTTTTGGTTCCTGGGTAGTAAGTGTTATTTCCTAATTGCTTATGCCTCAAAAGTATAGAAAATGGCTATTATTCCCCACAAACTTTGCTTTTGTGACCAGGACAGTGATATTTTTAAATGTACCTATTTTCCAGAACATTCCAGATCGATTCAGTGCTGAGTAAACTTGGAGTAACTTCTAGAACTTTCTAGAACTTTCCAGTAATATAAATAATAGTATAAATACAGGGGCCTTAAGCCCACCAGTTCAGTTTAGTTCCAGCTGCCTAAGTGGATACATATCTGCATTTTTCTGAGATGGCATCAAGAGGCTGCAATGGTGGCATTCCTGATGCGTCTCCAAGTTTTACCAAGTTTCCCTGATATCTTTGCCTTTGGGACAACAGGGACACCAAGGCGCACTACCACAGGCGGGACTGGCCACAGCAGACCAAGTTCTCTGTGGGGAGGAACAACGTCAAGTGGGAGCCACTGGTGGACCCCCGGAAGGTGCTGATGCCACCACTGCACATCAAATTGGGCCTTATGAAACAATTTGTCAGAGCTCTAGATAAGGAATCAGCAGCCTTCAAGTACCTTCAAGACTTCTTTCCTAAGCTGTCTGAGGCAAAGGTCAAAGCCGGTGTCTTCGTCGGACCACAGATAAAGAAGATCCTGGAGTGCAATGAATTCCCCAAGAAGCTCACTAGTAAGGAGAAAGCAGCTTGGAACAGCTTTGTCGCAGTGGTTCGGGGCTTCCTGGGCAATCACAAGGCCGAAAACTATGTGGAGCTGGTTGAGACTCTGGTGAAGAACTACGGCACAATGGGCTGTAGGATGTCCCTCAAAGTCCATATCCTTGATGCTCATCTTGATAAATTCAAGGAAAACATGGGAGCAAACTCGGAGGAGCAAGGTGAGCGCTTCCACCAGGATATACTGGACTTTGAATGCCGCTACCAAGGACAGTATAACGAGAACATGATGGGAGACTACATTTGGGGGCTGATTCGTGAAAGTGATTTACAGTATAATCGTAAATCCCGAAAAACTACTCACTTCTAAATCTTTTGTAGTCATTTTTGTATTACTTTAGTATAAATACATGTTAATTTGGATTCATATGTTGTTTTTTCTGACTTTATGTGAACGAAAAGACCGTTTTCTCATTGGAAATAGATACATTTCAAAATATCACTGTCCTGGTCACAAAAGCAAAGTCTGTGGGGAATAATAGCCATTTTCTATACTTTTGAGGCATAAGCAATTAGGAAATAACACTTACTACCCAGGAACCAAAATTATGTTACATAGTGTAATCAATTACATATGAACATTATTAAGCACTAAAGGGAACATTGCTATCATCAGTATGCACAGTAAGACATATTTCACAGTAAGACAAACAACATCTTGTAACGTGCAACTTTTCTACATACTTATTTTGGTTATAACGATGAAAATGAAACACTGAACAATTAACCATGAATCGTTAAATGATTGAGAATACAACCAAATAAATTTGTTATACAATAAACTTTGTGGTTTTCGGCTGTTTTAAATGTCTTAAATTTTAATATCTAGGAATATAACTAACAAACCTCTGATTATTAACAAAAGTGCTTCACTTGCCATACATTCTTTTACAGCTTTCTGTGTACATAACTTAATAATAAGTTAATAACAATACCTGTTTATTTTGAGCGAATACAAAACTGATCACGTAACGTGGATCCAACCTGTAGCTGATTGCAAGGTGGAAGCCTGAACTGAAGGCAAATATAGTGCTATTTGATTCGCTGGCTGTTCCGAAAAAGCAAGCTAAATGTAATGTTGAATTTCATTAGCTGGCTGTGATGCAATGCTTTGTTGCTGACCACTGAGGTGTACGACCATGGAAAAAGTGCTTCTTTCAAATTATTCTATGTCTGAAAACAAAGGAAAGAGACAGAGAGAACAGGCTGAAAAGTTTTGTTTCGATCCCTGCCTGTAACACAGGTAAGAAAATGTTCTTATACCATTACAAAATACTCAACTAAAGGTAACAGTTTCACTTCAGGTCATATCTTTACTTCAAACTGTTAAAAGTGATATTTATATGTTATTAAATATTGAATTAAGTTGTTTTGCTTATTATTTACATAAATATCTACGCAGAAAAAAATTTTGTGTAAAAAATATGAGAGGTTCAAAAACTCTGGCCTGTAACAGGGTGAGCTGCCCTGTACAGTATTGTTTATTTTAGAAACAGGGTTTCCCCTCTGCCCCTGTGCTGTGTTTTGTGTTTGTTTATTTATTATTTATCTAAAAGTCGGCGAACGCCATGTGTTTTGTTTTGAAAATGTGTGTTATTTTTTCTGTCTATGTTTTGTTTAAAAACCTTGTTGTAATGTGTGGCTGTTGGCTAGTGCATTGTTAAACTAGCTGGTAGTCACACAATTAATAAACTCGTGCAGAATGTGGCCGAGGGGTAATGAGAGAATTGATTAAATTTAACCCCTCGGCCATAGTAAATAAAAGCCTGCAGCTCTCTGCACTTAGGGTGGGGTGTTCAGAGGAGGAACGAGAGGAGCGAGAAGAGATAGTTAAAAACAAAAATTAAACTTAAAGGATCTGTGAGGGCTACTGCCTAGCTGGACCTTAACTGTGATTATTTGTTTTTGTTTGATTATTTATTTTTATGCTCTGTGAGCAAGTGTTTTCTGTTTAAACATTTTATTTATTTTTCTTCTTTAATAAACGGCACATGCCGCATCTCTTTTTGAAACTGCAGATAACTTTGTGTGTTTAGTTCCTTCTTCTGGTCTGACGTCACCGCAACGCCATTCCCTGCCACACATGGTGGCAGGGTGGGATCACCAGAGCCTCCTGGACTCACAGGAGGTACTTCACAAGGGTACTGAAGGTTTTTCATTTTCTTTTTATTGTAATTTTTTTGGAGTGAGGATGAGGAAAGATGGGAGGAAGAGGAAGAAAGGTGGGAGGAAGAAGTGGAATGGAAAGGAGACAGCAGCATCAGCAACAGCAGGCACAGGAGATCAGATGGGAAACCCTTCTCCACAGTATGAGCAAGAACTACTGTTGCTGCATCTGTGGGGAGTGGGACCATTTCCCAGTTAATTGCCCCCTCCCCAAAAAGTGGTCTTACAGCTGCTGGTGCTGGGACATGGACCTGGAGTGGGAGAAGTCGTATGTCTACAGCCCAAGAGGGAGGAGCCTGAACATCCTGCACCCGAGTGGGAGGAGCCCGTGTGTCCACAGCCCAAGAGAGGGGAGATGGTGCATCCACAGCCCAAGAGGGGGGAGATGGTGTGTCCACAGCCCAAGAGGGAGGAGCATGAACATTCTGCGCCCAAGTGGGAGGAGCTCGAACATCCTGCACCCAATTGAGAGGATCCCAAACATCCTGTGCCCAAGTGGGAGGAGCCCGAACATCCTGCTCCCGAGTGGGAGCCCTTGCATCCACAGCCCAAGAGGGGGGAGACGGTGCGTCCACAGCCCAAGAAGGGGAAGGCTGAATGTCCACAGCCCAGGTACCCGCCAGCAGAGGGAGAATGCCTGCTGGTTCTGCCTCCACCACCGTGGGAAGACTGTTGTCACTCCCATCTCCACCAGCAGAGGGAGAATACCTGCTGGTTCCACCTCCACCTCCGTGGGAGGACTGTGTGCAGCTCCCACCTCCACCAGCAGAGGGACAATACCTGCTGGTTCCACCTCCACCTCCGTGGGAGGACTGTGTGCATCTCCCACCTCCACCAGCAGAGGGAGAATACCTGCTGGTTTCCCCACAGTAGCCAGAAGGGGAGGAGCCACTGCCGCCTTCGCCTCCAGAAGGAGAGGAGCCCCTGCCGCCTTCGCCGCCAGAAGGGGAGGAGCCCCGCTACCTTCGCCACCAGAAGGGAAGGAGCCCCGGCCTCCTTCGCCAGGAGCAGAGCAGCTGGAGCTGCCTCTGTCTCCACCACCATTACCACCTAGAGAAGAGCAGCCAGAGCTGCCTCTGTCTCCACCACCAGGAGCAGAGCAGCAAGAGCTGCCTCTGTCTCCATCTCTGCTAGAGGGAGAGAAGCAGGAGCTACCTCTCCCTTCAGCATTGGAGGGACCAGGGCAGGATGCTACCGGACCTCAGCAGCCCCTGCATAGGTTGCTGAGGGAAGCACGGGGGAAAAATGCCCGGCTGCAGTGGCTGCGAAGAGGGCCAACCCCCGCACCACAGCTAGGCCTGGCTCTCCTCCCGCCTTCACCTCCCGAGGGTCCGCTGCTGCCCTGCCTCGCACTGCCCAAGGATGCCTGCCTGCAGCGTCCAAGGATGCTAAGTCTGCATCGCCTGGGGCCGCCAAGGGTCCCGCTTCACCTGGGGTCGCCGAGGGTCCCGCTTCGCCTGGGGTCGCTGAGGGCTCTGCTTCACCTGGGGCCACCGCCTGGGGCCGCTGCCTGGCTTGCGCCGCCTGGGGTCGCTGCCTGGCTGGTGCCACCTGGGGCTACTACTATTCCTGCAGGACCACAGGAAGCACAGAGATCAGCGCCTCAGAAAAGGAGGCTACCGGCTACAAAGAAGGGGGTAAGGTCAGGAGACCAGCTCCACCAGCCGCACTTTCGTGGCAGGAAGAACAGTGGCTGAAGTCCCGGAAGAGGGAGCTGCCAGCCACGAAGGAGCTGGGGAGAAGGACTTCCCACCATGGCCACCCCCATTACTCCAGACCCCTCTTCCAGACATTGAGAATGAGGGGGGAGGTGGCCGTTGGGGCCATGTGTGCGTTGCACAAGGGGGGGTTGGGGATATGTAACAGGGCGAGCAGCCCTGTACAGTATTGTTTATTTTAGAACAGGGTTTCTCCTCCGCCCCTGTACTGTGTTTTGTGTTAGTTTATTTATTATTTATATAAATGTCGGCGAACGCTGTGCGTTTTGTTTTGAAAATGTGTGTTATTGTTTCTGTCTTTGTTTTGTTTAAAAGCCTCGTGGTAATGTGTGGCTGTCGGCTGGTGCGTTGTTAAACTAGCCGGCAGTCACACAATTAATAAACTTGCGCAGAATGTAGCCGAGGGATAATGAGAGAATTGATAGTTTAACCCCTTGGCCATAGTAAATAAAAGTCTGCAGCTCTCTGGACTCGGGTGGGGTGTTCAGAGGAGGAACGAGAGGAGCGAGAGGAGATATTTAAAAATGAAAACGAAACTTAAAGGATCTGTGAAGGCTACTGCCCAGCCGGACCTTAATTGTGATTATTGTGTTTGTGATTTGTTTTTGTTTGATTATTTGTTTTTATGCTCTGTGAGCAAGTGTTTTCTGTTTAAACATTGTATTTATTTTTGTTCTTTAATTCTGTTTTTGAAACTGCACATACCTTTGTGTGTTCAGTTATTCTTCTGGTCTGACGTCACCATAACGCCATTTCCTGCTACAAGCACACAGGAAAATCCATAGCGTTTTTTTCTTGCTGTTCTTGTTTTGTAAAAAATTATGTCCTAAAACCATTCTAAACTTCCCATTCATAAATAGCTACTGCAAAATAAAATAAATACATAAATACATAAATAAATAATAATAACAACAACAACTAGAGTTGCAGGCAACTTCACGGCTTCCTAGTTTTTATCATGAAATTTACGCATATCGATTGGTCACCATCCATGTGACCAATCATACTTCATTCAATTGTGGGCATTACTTAACACAGGGTACTACTATGCAACACAGTTTCACAGGTTTTGTGCAATGGTGTTATCTAAACTTTCTAAGTAGTTAAAAGGTAGCTTTTCATTTGACCTTACGGAGAGGTCAGTGGTCACAGGCAATTACATTTTTTTTATAGAGCATGTATATATGGCCCCGATTTGGTCAGCAAGTCACATGTTTAGTGATATTTTCAGTTTCTTTGTCAACTCTCTCAGGCAAGTAACACTTGAGGGAGCTGACATATCAGAGCCTTTCAGGCAGTGGCGTGACTTCAACTCATTGATTTCCCTGATAGGCCAAAAGTTGCAATTTTACTCTGGCTGGAGTGATGTCATTACTCGTTGGTATCTGTTATACTGAAACAAGTTTTTTATAATTTTTCACCAATTACAATGACTGTATTTTTAGGTTGAAACTGCCTGCTTGTGTGTTTCCTCCTTTCTCTTTCAGGTCAGTATTTCTTACCCTTTCTCTTACAGTTCCAGGATAATAAACTTTATAATCTTACTAGGTAGCCTACATAAAGGCTTTAAACTCTGGACGATTCAACCAGTGATGGTACAGCGTGCTTTGTTCTGTGAAGGCTTCTATGTACCTTGAAGTACAAATCTAGAGTGATTTTACTTTAAATGTGTATGGTATGGAGGTTTTGTGTAAAAAAATTAATTGACACATAGTCAAAAGTTATTGCAGCAGTTTTCCATAAAGATCATATTTTGTAATTATTTTGTGAACTTGGAGCCACTGAGCCAAAGCACCCAGTTCTGCAATGCAAGCATTTGATTTATCCAGTGGCAGTGACACTGTTGCAGAACTTTACACCGACCCTTGTCCTGTGTATGCTGACAATGTACGTGATTTTTTATATATTTATGGAAACAGGATTACAAGCAAATATAGGCCTACATGTTGTGTATATAGTATTTAATTAAATTTCCCAGTTGTGCAGAAATTCAAACAGATCCTGTGTAGACACTGAATTTAAGAGATCTCAAATTGACTTCTTTCTAGCTTGAGATATCTAGAAATGGGCCGGAAGTCCATTAAAAACATAAAGCATTTTCAGAGGAAGTCAATTTGTGATATCTCAAACTAGACAGGAAGTCAATCTGAGATAGTTTGAGATATCTTGAATTGAATTTGAGATATCTTGAAATGAGTTTGAGATATCTTGAAATCGAGTTGGTTTGAGATATCTGCAATTCAATTTAAGATATCTTGAAATGTATATCTCTAAATGATAATTTGGCTTGCCATATGCAAACAGGGACTACGTGTAGTCAATTCAGGGATCTGATAGTGATTGCAGTACTAATGGAAAAGAAGAATGCAGATTTCAGTTAGCACTTGCACATGGAGTCAAACAATGTTCAGAGTGATTCATCTGACACTGATTTGATGCTGAGCATGGTCAACTTTGGCCGCATGTGCATGAAAAAAAAAAAGTGTTATCTTTGAGGGCTCTATTGAAAAACTCATTAGACTCATTAGTCTGTAAGGTGTGTGGCAGCCCTGTATATAACATCCAAAAAGTGGTGTTTGGTTCAAATATTGTTGTACATATACAGTATGTTTGAGTCTACCATCTGCCCAGTCTTCCCTGAATGCACTTTCTTCTGTTTTATTGTATAAAGTCCTAGGAGTTTGGATTACAACCCAGCTGGCTCTGTTTGTCTGGTCCACGGGTTCTCAAACTTTTTTTTTTTTTTTTTTTTTTTTTTTTACCCAGGCACACATTTTGATCACAATAGCCTTCAAGAAAAAGGCCCCTAGTTGATACTGCGGTGTATTGCCTAACACCAGCAGCCATTTCATTATGTGGAAACAATGTTGTCTCTATGGCTCACAGTTTGTGGACCACCTGTCTTGTCTCACCCGTCTGGCAGTGAGCTAAAAAAAACTTTTCACAATAATAATTTTCTCCCTACTATAGGAACATTATATTTTATTAAAATGCATCAAAAATAATCTTCTTGTCATGAGTGTCACTACAAATACTGTAGATACTGCAGGTTGTTTTTAAGGTGGTCAGAATTACTGTAAGTTCTTAATTGAATACATTATTTTGTTTTAATTTTACCGATGTACCACTGTTTTTTTGCAAAAATATGATTTTTAGGGAATTATAGAACATAAATGCTTCTAATCAGCATACAATCATAAAATGGTCTAACATGCATTTTCTAATTTTGATCAGTAATTAATCACTGTAAATTTGAGTTGGTTCCCTGCAAATATATCACAATTTATAATTTACGTGAGTTTATAATAAAATAGATTACATTTCATTTATTAGATAAATGCGTTTGTCATACTTGCATGAGCAAGTAATTAAAAAAAGCCTTAAGCAATTGTTACAATTGTATATGACCATATTGTTCTAAATTGTGCTCCACTCCAAAAAAAAAAAACATGTGCAACACAGGGATGGGAAGTGTTGAATAGCCTAAGGACCCTTCAACAAATATATTACAGTCTCCCAACATGAAAGGAGCTAACTGTTTCCTGATTATTTAACCCTAAAGAATGGGAGAAGAGCAGTTGATGAAATCTCCCTATTAACTTCAACATGGTGCTGAGACTTGCTTCATATTTACACAAACCAACTTTCGACATGTTGAGCAGAATGACTGAGAGAGATGCCACAGTATAGTTTCCATACATTTCAACAGTGTTAAGCCTTGCTGACAGAAGCACAATACATCTATGAAAAAACAAAACAAAAGAAACCCCCAAAACAGCAATTTAATGAAATATTATCCCACAGTGAACATATGTGTCCTATTTAAATACTTTACAATATGATATGTAAGTACCATGCACATAATTATTGTATGAATAACAAATGTTTAAAAGATGCTTTTGACAGGGCCTTTTCCTTGCATCTTTTGTGCTGTTCATTAAATAGCATGTGATAATGATATCTTCTTTTAGAAACACCACAGTGCTTTTATTTCAAAGGCAGGAAACAGAAGGGAATACCCAAAGCTGTCTAATTACAGAGCTTGGGATATGAACTGCAGGGTATTAAAATTAATTAGATGGAGGAATTATCAGAGGGGAGAGTTAGTCCGATGAACCATATTTAGTACACTACTCCCAAGTGTTTGTTTTGCATTCTTTTAGTCTTTTATGATGACAGGTTGTGATCAATCGCTTCCCTTAGAGGTTGGCAGCTTTCCTGCCCTAGTGTTTAATTTTTGTTTGATGTTCTATACTTTGTGTCAACGCACGAACTACTGTTCAAATCTATAACAGCGATTAAAATAATTCTCCCAGCTGCTTATAATTAAAGGCCAGGAAGTATTTAATCACAACTTTATCTCGTGAGCCAACTCTCATTAGAAAAAATGGATCTCACACCTTAACAGACATTTTTAATTTGTGGTGAGATTTTATTGCCTTTAAACTATTAGTACACTAAGTGAAGCCAGAAATGTCACTTCCAAAGAGGAATTCATGTTACACTATCATGTGAAAAAATAAAAAAATGTGATTATTTTGACTTAGTACTGATGTAGGTAGATAGATAAAATTTGCCAGAGAAGTTGGAATAACTAAACACATAAGCATTTGTTTTTTACAAAGCATACATTACAGGAGATCTAGCAATGCATGTCAAACATAGATGGCAGCTTACATTTTTCACATTTGTATGTTTTCAATGTCTTGCCAAAGTCTTCATTCTGAAAAAAAAAAAAAAAAAAACTGTAAGAATAAATATAAAATATGATCCTATAAAATGATGAACCACTCACTTTAACTGAACGGAGCAATATTAAACTATTCAGCACATTGTAGCTATTATTAATGTTCATTTGAAGAACAGCAATATAAATGTTCTCATGCTTTAAGAAATATCATCCTCAGGATTGAACCTCCTGGTGCTTAGATGCTTCTCTTCACAAACTGCTAAGAGAGCAAATCAGAACATAGTTTGAGTTTGAAACGTCAAAGGATAATGTTAAGAACAAATTACTCATGGGAGATTAAGACGCTGAACTCTTGACTAGCCCATCAACCACCTGTAGAAAACATAAAATTAAAGACTTTGAAAATTCCCAGTGTGTGTTGAGGAAACCTCTGCAGACATCTGAATCTGAAAAGGTCAATCATCCTTAGGGCATTCGTATCAGAGATAGTCATAGACAATGTGCATTCAGGACAGCAGACAATATTAAGGTAAAGGGTTTGAAAGACTATTGACTAAAATACTGAAATGATGCTGTTGGATGTGAACTTGAGCTGTCAAATAACTGCCCCAATGTGGCTATGATAGGTAGACCAGTAATTCAGGAAGCTGAGAAATGTGTTGTCATTAATAAATAAAATAAGTCTTGAAACACATTTCATGCAAATTAATCTGTTGAATATTACTGTTAAAGATGATGGAACAAGTTTCTAGCAAATCTGAATGTTGATGTGATTGAATAAAGTCACTTGTAGCTGACTGTCTTATAGAGATGCTTCTGTTTTCTTCTGAACTGGAGCCTGGCCCTTAGCACAACAGACATGTGTTGTTCTCTGAACCTGGAAACCAGGATTGCATTTCTATTTCTATCATTAATGCAACATGAAGTAGTGGCTAACAATACTGATATACATTTATAGGAATTCCTTATAGACAAAGGGCTATATTTTAATGGTCTAAAATCATTAAAATATGGGAGCACTTTTTTGTGTGTGTGTGTGTATATATATATATATATATATATATATATATATATATATATATATATATATATATATATATATATATATATATATAATATTATATTATTTTGGATTAATAATTAATGTTGTATTGATTCATTGTATTACAACATTTAAGGACAGTAACATAATGGAAGTTACAAAAATTGTTCATGTTATAAACAAAGTACAATATACATAAATAAAAATTACTGTATATATATATATAATATATAATATATATATATATATATATATATATATATATATATATATATATATATATGGGAGCACCCTGGAGTTTTACAAGCCTTTATAGAGAAATACACTAGAGAGGCTCAAATTCTTGCTCAGTGTATCACATGACAACTCACCGCAAACATATAATTGCAATTAGCATTCTACAATATAGTGGCTATTACAGTAATTTATTTTTTACAGCGAAGGTCAAGACTAGCCTAAGCAATCCTCTGCTCATCTTGAACTGCTCAACTTTGCAACACTGGGTACTGCACCTTGTTTTAAACTGAGGTCTATAGCACTTAATCTTCTGTGTATTCTTGCAGTTAAAGTCATTTCTGCAGCATCCTTACAACATATACAGTTAAATAATGTAAAACACTAAATAGAATCATACTGAAATTATTGAAACAGTATTTACAACCATAAAATAGAGCCCAGGGTGTAGTTCTTGAATACGTCATAGGTGTCTATGTTGAAAAACACTTAGCTGGGAAACTTAAATTACATCCATGAATCCTGAAAAGTAGATTTCCATAAGGATGAATTGGAATATAATCATTGCCTGGAATTTAACAAATACAGTGAAGTTCCTTTACACCCACAGTAGGTGATTTGGCCCAAGTAATTTCCCTAGCAAGGGGAGCAGAAAAAAAATCTGCATATAGAAAGCCATCAAGAATCTGAAAGAAAATCATTTTGTAACTGTTGAGTTAAATAAGCTTAGGTTTAAGAAATAAAGCAAAAGTTAAATAATTGCAAAATGGTGGTAAACCATTGCTGGTGGATTGGTTTATATTATCATTACGTTAATTACATTGAATACCTCAAGGAAAAATAACTGTGAACGATAGCATGAATGAATGAGGAGGAACAATTTGACTGCCAAGATTAATTAAGTCCAATAGGTGCTTAGGATTTTGGCATCAATCGCACAATAGAATCACAAATGTGACAACAAGCAGTAACAGAAAAAAAACTAATGCTGGCAACCTATATAAGTGTGATTATTTAAATCCATCACGGCATCTCTGGCATATTGTCTTTACATTTCTCTCTGTTAAGATGCAATGGTTACATTTCAAACTTTATTCACCAGATCTAACCAGCAGACCTGTGTTCAAAGCACAGTTGCATCTTGATGGTACCTTTCATGCTTATTAATCATTATATGAATGCTTTGTTTTGTAGTGCTTACAATTTGTATACATTTCTTGGACCTTCACTGTGTAGCCACATAAAAATAATGTTTGACATTTCTCAGCAATGTTTGAGGCCGATGTCCACCATGCAAATATTTGTTTGTTTGTTACAAACTAACAGGTAACAACTAAGCTTTCAGTATTGCTCAGTTTATCACAAGTCATATGTTTCAGCTAATATAAAGTTCAGGTTGTCTAAAACTGTATCATGTGACTTATTTCTAAATGAAGTATACCTTGTTCCTATTTTAATATATATGCACTTACCATTCCACTTGTAGTGTCTAGTGTTCTCATCTAACTGGATGTAGCTTTGTTTGAAGATTAAATGTAAAAAATGGGATGTTAATCATATAAGTGGTGCTATTTTATATATTTTGGCTTCAATTAAATGTTACATACCTTATTTTTGCATCCTATGATGGTACATTAGAGAGTTGATTATGCAGTGATATAATGGGAATAGCATCAAGCATATTTTAATATTCAAATAAGAAAGACTTCAATGACTGAGGTTTAATCGCGTTTGTAACATTAGTAGAAAACAGCTATTATATTCCACAGAACAAACCACTACCCTGCATTTTTATATTTATTAGACAGCTTTTCGAAATGGTATGCACACATAACTAGTTATTAGGCTAAAGCCTGCTCACCTCCCCAATTTTTTTTCTGTCATTGATCCAAATGCAAAGTAACTTTTGGAAAAAGTACAGAAACTCCCAACTATGTTTTTGTCCATTCAATGTACTTCAAAAAAATGATTCGCATATGATTCGCATAAGTTAATTAAACAAAGACACAGAAAACAAACCCTGCTAGTTCCGAAGATCCCAATTATGCGTAACTAATTAAGGACTACTTTACTTATGGTAACACTTTCACAACATTTCAAGTCTATTTTTTTTTACTCATGTCCTCAAAAAAGTTAACCAACCAGCCCCCCCCCCGAAAAAAAAAAAAATCTTATTTTAGGTACAAAGTTACTATAAATTACTTTATAGAGTACTTTGATTGATTCATGAAACATATTGTGAACATATAATTAAAAATGTATTGGTATTACAGTATTTTGGGATAAAATAATTAAAATAAACATAATATCAGCAAATCATTGTATGACTTAAATAAATGATAACCAGAGGTTCAGGATATATCAATATTGACTAGAGGCAGGGTTTCAAGTAATTTCAAGTAATTAGAAGATTAAATAAAGGTAATAACAAGTGGTGTTTACTGCTCTCAAATTATCTAAATACGAGATAATAAATCACAGACCTTCGTTAGGCCTCACACCCATTTGCGGCATTTAGGCAAGCACTGTATAGCATAATGACTTTTTATAATGGCTACTTGAAGATTGCTATTTACAACCATGCCTTATTTTGTCTTTGTTAAACTCCACTTTGCAGGCCTGTTTCCTTAACATCTTCATTCCTGGACAATGACTGACTCATGCAGAATGCCACTTGATGAACAAAGCCAGCAGTTCTGCTGTATGTTCTTATCAGCTAAACACTGAAGAGAGGAAGCTTATTTTCTTGATACAATTGCAAATGACATGGTTGTGGCTGACTATGTCTGACTTGGTTAGGATGACAAGCTGTGGACATTGTGCAAGATCACGACAACAATGTGCTTTGAAGGCTCTTTGAAGTGCAGAAGCAGCAGCTCACAGCAAATACATTAAACAGAAACGTAATATACTCAACTGCAGGGTGCCTCATTAGTCAATCAGAATAATTATACATTCTGACAGGAGAAGCTGATGGTTTGAGAAAACCCTGATTAGCTGGTGGTTATTTCCAACACCTTTAATCTTGCCAGTAGAGAGAGCAAATAAATGGACATCTATGTTTAAAGCGTTCTTTGGAAGTAGGTATTTGCTGTTTAAATCTCCATGACAACTACCACAAATGCTTTAATATTGTACTTTTATACCACGTATTGTTGCAGCTGTGTTATTCTTAGCGCAAAATTTGTAGCATTTACCTTGGCTTTTATCACTACTCAGATTAGCTACAGGCAACAGTTTAATATACATTTATCTTCAGTAGCTCAGTCCAAATAAGAAAAATAAGCTTGGAACAAAACATCTCAAGCTACTGACAATTACTCATCTGTACCAGTGGCTGTTACTTAATTTACCAAAATCATTTGCTGTTAAAGGTAATATTTTCTCAGGGTTGAGAAATACAGTTGGTTCTATTTAAATCTTTGCACCCTATTAAATTATCTGTCATGCTTTTTAAAAATAACATGAAGTGACTGTTATGTTGTATGATTCACATGAATATTTGGCTTTGCCACGAAAATATATGTAATGCATCTGATTTATAAGATTACAAAATTAAGAAAGAACATAACCTGTCAAACACTCGGTAATTTGATACAGTATTTAAACAAGAACCAGGCCACATCTCACAGCTAAAGCACACCGCACTGATATGTAAATGAATGATAATTACTTCTACATTTATATTTCAAACAGTTAAGATTTGCAATGGAACTTTTCCTTTAGGGTCTTACATACCTCCTTTTTAGTGGCATTTGATATGAACAGCATGCACTTCTGTTTAATGTTTATTCTTGCAGGGTTTTACTGTGGTTGCTAAATGTATGATTTTCAGTGACCATTACTTTCGTCATACTATTTTTAATTCAGTTAATGTAGCTCTCCCCTAGTCAACTGTGATTAAGGATGGTATCTGTTGGTCAGGGAACTTATGTGTTGACAAGCCATCAATAGTATAAAGAGAAGAATGTTGCCTAGTTTCAGCACTTTCTCTGAAAATGCAAGTAGACAAAGTTTGTGATTATTTAAAGAACAGCTTTGTATGTGTATGAAACATTATAGTTATCTGATCTGTTTGAAAGTAATTAACTTATTATTCTTCTTGTTTAGATACACTATGTATTTTCTGTTTCCATTATCACATCCTGGTGTCTTTTTTAAAATTCTGAATTTTAATAAGGTATAATAATAAGCAATATCCAGCTTTGTAATTTATTTGCTGTGAAATATGTGTAACAAATTAATATAATGTTTGTATTTTTTACTTGTTTTAGAAAGGTATTTCCTTCTTGGAGTGACACATTCGGAGTGTGTGGTGTTTGAATTAGAATTAAATTAACACATTCTCACTGTGAGTGGTTTAAAATATAGGGGCATGGATCTAGGCCTCAGTTCTTTAAGAATGTGAAATATAATGGTGATTAATGGATTAAGAGATTTGCTGTTGTCTGCTCCAAAACTCCCTGGGCTAAGGGTTAAGAGGCACTCTACTTTATGTTGTGCCATAACACCCCAATGGGTGTGGTTAGCTTGCATTTACCCAATACCTGTCATGACTTATTACTTAAAAAAACTCAAAACTGTGGGAGAAATGCATGACAAAGGAAGTTCCTATGAGAATGTAAACACTTTTTAAAGAATCTGATAATCACTAAAAGGCTAAAAGTGAAGACAGACATCACTGTAAATGTGTCTGCTGCCCTCATCCATTTACCCAGAAACACATCAGGAATCTCTGTTGTATGCAGCAGGCCGCTGGCTAATATATTATTGTGAATACCCATTTATTCAAGTTCAATTACATGTTAATACACAGTCAATTAGTATACCTATCTGCAGATAAATAAATTCTAGATGATTGACCTTAAGAATAGACAGCTTTAGGAAATTAAAATCACAAGAAGAAACTACAAGATTGGATTTTAGTGCATAGTTTTTAGCATTCCAATCCCTTTAGGTTGACATTGATTTACCTAAAGCACAGTAATTGATCACATGTGAGGGGAAATTATACCCATCTTTCCTAGATTATCATTTCCTACAGAAAGGCTAAATAAATTATCTCAGGTTGTTTTTTTGGAAGAGCTGATAAGGTTAAAAGATTCTGCTAGTATAGTGCATTCCTTTGGTCATCCAATTATGATTTGAATATTGCAATGTTTACTTCCCCTTGATTGTCTCCAATTAGTCCCAGGAGTATACACGACTGTTTAGCACAGAGCTTCCCAACCCTGGTCCTGGGGACCCCCTGTGTCTGCTGGTTTTCATTTCAATAGAGCTCTCAATTACTTAACTAAACCCTTAATTGAACTAATATTTTTCTAAATGGCGACTGGTGTTGTGAAGCCCTGATTTAGAGATTATTTCTTGATCCGAATTCTCTCCCACATAATTTTTGCCCAGGAACACAGCTACAAAGCAATTCCCACCTAACATGAATTATGAGATTTTGTTTCCATTGTAACGCAGCACAGATCACAACATTTTAATTAAGTACCTTTTGTGAAGAGCACTTTATCGTGTTGGTCCCAAGCAAATATGACATCACTGAAACGATCAATTTATGTAAAATTTACTACCATGGCAATACTTTCTTTTTGCTCTTCTTATCTTCAAAGTCAGTCAGCTCATTTTGGCTTGTTCAGACTTGTGAATAGTTAGTATTTGACTCCCCACTGCTTTATGAAGTGTTAACAAAAGTGGGATTTTAAGATTTTTTTTTTTAAAAAAATCTTAAAAACAACACGAAGGAATAACATACAACCATGCCCAAGGAGTCAGGCACAATTTCACGTATTTCTTTTTTGTAGCTTTGGCACACTATTTAGGAATATGAGTTTGGCTTCTGTAGTGGTCCTTGTGAAAGTACAAACTCCAATTCAATCTGATAAACAAGATCCATGATTCTAATTGGCATTTGAAATGTTTTAATTACCATTACAGCTGGACCATATTAACTGGTTAATTACTCTTTTACTTAAAATAAATATGTAAAATATAAAGACATTCATACAGAGTCATAATGTGACTTGACCTTTTATGTGGTAGCTAACAAAAACATTCTATAAATCTAATCCATCGTGCACTTCCATTCACCGTATAGATCTTACGAGGGCAGTTTTGAAAGAAACATATGGATATACCTGTATGATAATATTCAAGGTTAAAAAAGGTTCTGTGTGATTGCTGTACTTCAAGTCTGTTACTCCTTCTCTCCCTAGGTTTCACCTCAGTATTGTCTTCTGGATAAAAGTTTGTAACAGCTGCAATGCATGTGGATAAATAGGGGAAGCATTTGGCTCATTAATAGAAGGAAGACTGCTAGAGACACACAGGCAGGTGCTACGGGTAAAAGCGCACTGGTGCGCCATTTTTATTCAAACAGAGAGCGAAATAAAAGGTTTAAAGATAAAACAAGTCTCGAACACAAGCCCAATAAACAAATGCCGTGTTGGTCTGTCCAGCCCTAGTAGGAATTATTTTTTCTGTCTTTTTACTTTCGGTTTTGTTTTTCCCTTCTCTCACACACACGTTCCTCTTCTCGAACACCCACCCCCACCAGCAAAAGCTGCTGGTTTTTATACCGGCGACCATCTCCAGATTAGCAATACATTAATCAGTTAATCTGGAGATGGTCACCTTCTGCACAGGGTTTTTAATATTCGCGTGGTCGACAGCAACTCAGTTCATAATTAATCCGCTGCCGACCACGCATTTTCACGACATGTCTGGCAGAGACGAACTGCTAACAATCGCCCCTGCCAGACCACATCCGAACCAAACAATAACAAACCAAAACATTGTTCTAAATAAACACAGAACAATACATTTAAATCATAACACACCCATTTAAATGAACACATTAATAATCAGGGCTTAGTCCTGCCCACTATTTATGAGCAGGCCTCTGTCCTACCCTGCCACAGCGAGCCTAAAGGGCACCTGAAAAAAGTTATGGGCGTCTATGATTTGAAGTGCTGTCACAATTTTTATACTGGGGGATAGTCGTATTGATCATTTTAAAGCAGGCGGAAAGCAAACTGGTAGAAATTTTAATTATCCGCCACTTTTGTCTTTGGAAAATAAACAGACTCTTCGAGCAGAGAACAGAAAGCTTTAGAATAACTAATAGACCAAACTAGCGGAAATATCACCGTCGTGTTCTTTGCAGCTTTTGAAAATACTCAATTGGTGGGAAAAATAGAGATGCAGAAAAAGAAAAAAACATCTAAATAACTGTGTACAGCACTATCCTCCAGCAGATACATTTGTCTAGTTCAAAACATTTTCAGACATACCTACATATATACAGTGGCCTTAATGTCTTGAAAGAATATGGTCTACCTCTTTTTTTCTGCTCATTATTTATTTGTTTGATTGGTGTTATATAACTGTGTTAAAATGTTTGAGAAAAAAAAAAAAACATATTATTTAAAGAACACAAGTAAATGTGTCCCCCTTTAAAGTAAAATAAGTAAATGAAATGTGATGTGCTGCTTCATATTGCTAAATAATTGTATGTGTCTATGAAACCACTCTGAATTTTTTTAAAAGCAGGAAGCTGATAAAAACAGAATGATAACTGGCAAAGGCGATCTGAAAACCTCAGATTACAACTGTTGTAAATATGCATGTGTTTATAAAGAAATAACTGAAAGTTCAATTAAATGGAAACCCTGGCATTTGAGGTGTCTATTTATTTAAAACTAACTCAAACATGCTTGTCTGTAGTTAAAACATGTTTTAAAACTGCAAACCTTAAGGCAACTCTCTTTTTTGGGATCAAAATTATGCATTCAGTATTCAGTGTTTTGCAGAATATTGACCAAATATTTTAATATTCTGATGTCAATTGAAAATTCAGAAATGGCAAAGTAAGGTTTTGGCTGAACCCTGATAACAATGCTGACTTACAAACAAATAATAATCTATTAAGTTTACTAAGTGGGTTATTCATTACATTTCTGAAATCTGTAATATTAACTTTTCATTATAAACATTTTTCACCAAGAGTCCCATTTGATCGGTTCTGCTATTCGTATAGTAAATAGTTATGGAATATATTTTTCAAAGGGTAACACTAGGGTACCGTTACCATACTGTAAAGTAAAACATACACACAACATGAAGGATTTAGGAACTTGTTAACTTATTGTCATTTTAAACATATGATGTCAAAGTACACTGCAGAAATCAAACAAAGCCAATGGAAGTTAGTTTGGAGTAGCTATAACAAACATCTTCCAAAAAAAAAAAAAAAAAAAAAAAAAAAGTGTATATTGTAAGTGTCAAAGTTATGGTCGGATATATTCCTAGAATAGTTTAAAAGCTTTTTTGTTATTCTTGGAAATGTTCACTGGTTAATGTTAGGTTCTTAAAGTTACCCCAGCTTTCACTTTAGGTAAAAGGTCTCTAGCACCACCTTCTGTTTCTCTCATACATTTATGTGTTGATTTAAAATTATGTAAAATACTTATAATACCACATGATAATTGTGTATAGTGCCAAAGAATCATCTGTTTATTAAAAAAAAAAAAAAAAAAAAAAAAAAAAAACATGATATTTACAAGAGTAGATGTATTGGTATATCCATGTGTTATTTAACTTGGACACATATGCAGTAAGTTTTAAGGGAAATACATGCACACCAAAATTCAACTAAATCCAATGATCTTTGTGTTGTTTAACTTAATTTTTCTTTAAAAAAAAAAAAAAAAAAAAGATGTAGTGTATGTGATGAGGCTCAAAGTTCTTTAAATGGTACATAAGAGATACGTGACCTTTCATTTTTTCAGGATAGTTGGTACTGGAAATCTACAGAAAAGTCTGTTTTCAAGAATGGCCTATACAGTCAGTAAACTCTGCATGTTTGGATACATAAGCATCTGCCAACAGGGAGCTAATTATAAGCGTTTGATCAAATATCAAAAAGGGTTTTCTTTTATACCACACATGTGGCTAAGTAACTCATTATGTAGAGTAACTTCAGTTATTCATGTAGTTAGGATAACTCGCTATGGAATAATGTTTTTACCACAACTTATTTTTTACACAAGGCAAAATAGTTATGTCACATGCTGAAAAGAGAGAGAAAAAAAACCTTGCCCGGTTGATCGTAGTCCATTCAAAAATCATCATCGTCTTGCAAATCTCTGGATCTTATATGATAAAAAATACCATAGCATAAAGAAAAAGACTGCCCTGTGTTTCTTCAAAATGACTCTCTAATGTATTTCCTCAAGTTGGTCATCAGTGTGCTCCCACTGTGTGCGCTCTTCTACGCAAACTACTGTAGCATACTGAAATCATCAGGACATCACAGTCTATTACACTGTCTCCTCCAGGCATCAAACAGTTCTCAACTGACAACATCAGAAATGTAAAGTAAAAATATATATTAAAAAAATACACATGCATCATTGTATGTGTTATTCAGCCACCCTTATTTAAATAAACACCAACCTCCATGAATGTGCATAGAGTTATGTATTACAGAATGCATTTAATGAGCACATCTAATTAATAAGCATATTTACACACAAGCGTGTGCATTACATTAAAGGTGTTTGCAATTGTTTTTTTTTTGTTTTTTTTTATCCATACACAAAATATCTTGGCACAAGAATTTCTATAAACATTATTTATTTTTAAATCTGGTACTGCATTTGGTATTTTAGGATCTGTTTGGTTAGCATATTTGTGGCCAGTTAATGGAATGCCTAAGTCACTGTTTTAAAAATAACATGCTTAAAAGTAATAGTTGGTAAAAGTTAGAACAAGCAGAAACAGACTTTTACTCTTCAGAACCAGTCTAGAAAAATCTTTTCAGATGGGAATTGGCCAAGAAAACACACCCTGATAAAACTGGAAAATACATAACAGGATTGATCTGGTTTTAGGTTGTTCTTTGTTGGAGACTTAGAGATTATCTTACCACCATAATCTATCCTTGGGTATCCTAAATGTGGGAAATTCTTCAACATGCTTTTCTCACTGAGGAGCAAAATGAAATTATTGCACAGCTGGCTGCTGCTGGAATATTTGATGGGTCTTCCATGAGAATTCTTGCTTGTTGAAAAAGCAAGCAGAGCTGAAGAATGAATAGAAGAAACTACAGATGCACGATTTTTAAAAAAAGGGGGTGTTGTCGAGAGCAGGGGAGAATAATTTGAGGCTGATGAAGAGGCTGAAGAGGAGGCTGCCTTTGCACACAGGTAGAATGGGTGGTGAAAGCACAAACTCTGCAAGTGTTAGCATGTAGACCACTGAAGAATCTATTAAAGAGCTCATGATCAAGTTGAGACCAGCCAATCATTGTATTGTCCAATGCTAACTGAGATGCTGCTTTGGCTGAAAAAGCTTTATGATACTAATTAAAAAATGGTACCACAGTATCTGACCAAAAGATCAATAATGTTAAATAAACATGAGTCCAGTTCTTGTTGTCGTTGAGCATAAACTTCACAAAGGACACTGTAAAAAATAGAAAATGCAAGTACAAACTCTCCAAGAGTGAGTTTTTTACACAGCCGGGGTTCCTGAGATTTTAGAGTAACAAACAGATCTCCACAGTCGACTACTGATCCAGAAATTCTGAAGTTGCAATAAGTATTGAAACTAAATTAGCGTCTTTACCTTCAATGATATTGCGTCTCAGTTGAGGAGAGATAGTGGCAGTGAACTACTGAAGCAGAGGAGGATCCTGAACTAGAGGCTGTAGCTAGAGATAAGATTTGCAGCTCGAGAGCAGGTGTGGGCATTGCGGAAACATCCTAAGAGGCGAGTGTTGCTGCTGGTGCCCCTAATGAGTATGAAATAGCTGCTGGTTCCAAGTCAGTGATTCTGTTATCAAGCACATCCAGGTGATCAGATACTGCAGAAATTGTAGTGGAAAGAGGATGAATGAGTTGCTTGATATCGTTAAAAATCATACAACACAAATTGGAGGAAGGATCAGATGAAATTGAAAACTGAGGGGTTGTATTCACTGAATCAGAGGCAAGAGAATCTTGCAATGTAACAGAGAAGGATCGTGAACTGACTGGTTTGGATCTTTGCTTAGACTTTTGATGGAAAAAGACTCTTCTGATATGGATTTGCAATATTAAATCCATATTAATATTAAACAAATAAAGCAGCCTGATCGCTCCCTGTTTGAACTGGCAATCCTTTTTTTGAAAAGAGTTTTCACGAGTTTGTTGATGGGCCAATCTTTGTAAACCAAAAGTTGCACTGGAGAATCACCCTGAGGTCTGATGCTTTTATAGCAGCGAAAAGGAATGGCAGCAGGCACAGCTGTATAAGCAGAGGTTGAAGCAGCAGCATTGTCAAATGGAGGAGAAACGGGACAGGTGGATTTCTTTGAAAGTTTTTCCAGTGGATTATTTGTTGAAGGAAGACACACTTAGGTTCTGCAAAAACCGTAACATTACAGTTAACACAAACTCTATTGATCACCCTGAACAGGGGAGGGAATTAACACACCCAGTACCATGAGCTGAGAAGAATAGAAGGTCGCCACTGAAAAAGAATGTGGCAGAGCCAGATTTGAGAAAATTGATATGGAATTGTGGAAAGAAATGGCAGAAATGAAACAAATGGTAACTACCTCCATATAAGCAGCATTGTATGCAAGACAAGGGACACAGCCAGGAGCACCACGGCAGTTCAAATGGGGCTGTAAAGCTTGCCAAGATGCTAATCAGGGCTATATCTGCAACCATTGTTTTAAATGTGGCCTGCGGACATCTGTCAAGAGGTTGCCGGGCACCTAGACAGGTGCAGAGAAACTGGGACAGGTTACTGTTGCGGGACAGACAGTAACCTGTGGTCAGACAAAGTCCCACCATTGCCAAAGCTGTCATGAGTGGGTCTGAATTTCGTTTGGCCTGAGTTAAGACCTTCAAAGGAGTATGGAGTGTTTGTCAAGATTAAGAGACAAAACTTGCCATCCCTATCTAGATGACAACCTAGTTCACAGTTAATCTTTCAAAGACCATGTTAAAGATATCTGTATTGTACTACAATGTTACCAGCAACATGAAATTAAGCTGACTGCCAAGAAGTGTGAGATATTCAAAAGTAAAGTCAGGTTCATTGGAAAAATTGTGTGCAAAGAAGGCTATTCGATAGACCCAGCTGAAATTGCACCAGAACAGGCTCTAAAAGAGATGAAACCAGGTACTGTGGGTGAACTTTGGAAGATCTTGGGATTCATTTCATGCTATCGGTCTTACATTCAAAACTTTTCTCAAATAGCTAAACCACTCTACGATTTGCTGAAAACAGGAAATACTTCACTTGCCAGATCCTCAGCTAAAATATCTAAAGGAACCCCCAAGAAACTAAAGAACAAGGGCCAGCTTCCTTCATAACAAAAAATTAACTGGACAGAACGTCACCAAGAGGTCCTAAAACAGCTGACTGACTACATGTCACTCCGTGCTCTAGTGGTAGTATACCCAGATTTCGATAGCGCTTTCATCCTATGCTGCTATACTTCTCAGGAAGGTTTAGGAGCAATACTCTATCAGTGACAGAATGGTTATGCCATATTGCTTATGGCACCAGAACTTTGACATCTCCAGAAAAAAATTATCACATGCATTCTGGAAAATTTGAGTTTTTGGAGTTGAAATGGGCTATATTGTATGTGACTACCTGTATTAGACTACCTGTACTAGAGATCATTCACAGTCTACACTGATAACAACCCATTCACTTATGTTCTAACCACTACAAAACTAAATGCAACCGGACATAGGGATTGCAGAGCTTGCAGACTTTAATATAAAGTACCTTCCTGTAAGAACAAATGCATAAGCAGATGGCTTGTCTCGAATACCATTCGAGGAGTTTGGACGCTCTAACTTTGTTTATTATTATTTTTTCTCTATCCTGACGTTGCTTTATTATTATGTTCTATTAAACGTATCTTCTCTTCTTTCTCCATATCTCATGAAACACACTTTTGTTTTGTTATTCTCTTCCTTTACTACCTTTCAATCCCAACCTGTGCATTGATTGAAATTCTGAAATTACCTCATTTACATATACCATAAAAATTGTTTTATAGGTTGCACTGGCATAAAAGTCGCTCACCCCTTTTTGATACTTAAATTTTAGGAAAACACATTTTTTTGTATTTTAAAATACTTTTTTTTTTCTTCTTACGTGTTTAACACTGATAAATAAATAAAAATACATAGGTTTAGTTTCGAAATAACCCTTGTTTGCAACATTTTATTCCATTAATAATTTGACAGTGTTGTTTTTCATTTTTAGCTAAACCGCAAATAGAAAATATTACTTTTTTTTAAAATTTCAAAATTATTTGTTCAAGTCAATTTAAGTACAATACATAAAATAAATACATCAAAATATAGATATAATCCGACTATTATAAATTCCAGTAGTAACTATAAATCACTTACAAATGTTACTTGAATGGATTTCAAAAGTAATAATTAACTGAGTACCAGTAAGTAAAATCAAGTTATACATCCTACATCACATCTGTATACCTATTATATTTTAATATATCAGGCATACAAAGACATCAAAAACATATTGTAGCGATCTCTGTTAACGCAGGCAGATGCATCACACAGGGCGAGGCAATCCACACACAGGCAGAGTGCGGGCGCAAACCTGGGATCTCTCGCACTAAAGCATAGCGCTGATACTGCTGTACAAAACAGCCAGCTCCTCTGCAAGGAGCGTATATCGGGCTTATGTCTTTGTGTGTGATTACATCACCTAAAAGCCCTGCTGCTGCCTGCCCCTGTGCACGCTACAATATCTTTAAGTTACTGAACATTTCTTTCCAAAATCATACTTAGACAATATAGTTCCAGCTGTATTGGCTTTTACAAATTTGTTGTATTAATCACACTTTTAAATTAAACAGTGCTGCTTGCAGCAATTAAAAAAGCAAAAAAACAAAACAATAAACTAAACAGTACAGCATCTAATAACCAGTTAACAAGTGTTGCATAAAGTGAAATACATTAAAATGCATTAAACCTCCAGCTGTACAAGAATACATTAATTTAGTTTTCTTAATCAGAACCATAATTGTACATTGACATTAAGAACAAATTACAGTATGCATTAAAGTCATTAAAAGTAATCCATTCAAACAAAACAAACACTTTCCTCCTCTATTAGCTTGTTTTTCTTTCGCCATATTTAAGTTTGTCTTTGTTTTGTCTCCAGTCACGTACTGCTTTTTTTTTTCAGCATAGCGATTGCCATCCTTTTAGGCAAAGCCAACAACACGCAATTTCAAACTTGTTGTGTGACTTTTTCGTTTTTGGTCTGAATTATAATATTTATCTGCAGTGCAGTTATAATGAGTGCAAGTCTTGATAAGCTTACTCAGCTATAACAGGGGCCCCCTCCCCTTTGCCAGCCCAGCAGCAGGACACATAGGCTCCATGGGTCACCGGAGGCAGGTAAGTCCATGTTGTAATGTTATGGTTGGGGGGAACCTTGTTTTATTGGTTTGGTGATGTAAGTACCCATGCATTAGGGGACTCAAGATGTGGGTAAACTTTGATTGAGGATCAAAATGTTTTAATGAGACCTCAACATTGTTGAGGCGGTTTGTCAACCAAGAGCAGAAACACTGGGCCGAAACTGCTTCCTAACCTCATGTTTGCTATGAGAGAGGTGCCGCAGAGTTCGACCAGGTTTTCTCCCTTACCCCAAAGTATTTCTGATCTTGTAAGAGAGGGGTGGGAAGACCAAAATAATAGTTCCAAAAACATAGTGAAATATGTAATACTTTTAAAAGACCACCTGGAATTGGTTGGTCATTTAGCACAAGAGAAACTAAAAATGGCTCAGCATAGCAAGTACAACAAACGAGCAAGAATTCTGACCTTTTGACTTGGAGATAGGTGCTGTTGCTTCCTCCCGCTTAGGAATCTAAATTGTTTGCCAAGTGGCAAGGACCATATGAAGTGATATGGGGAATTGGTAAAGTAAATTATGAAATCAGACAAATGTTATTGAGTAGATGAGTAGTCTTGGGAGCTGCAGCCATAGAGCTCCCAAGACTCCATTAAACACTTCTTAGACTGATTTTCCATATCCTGTTTTTTAGTAAAAAGGAGGAGGACCAGGCCAGAGCAGTGACAGAAATTCCCAGGCCAGTGAGAGAGGATAGGGGAATACAGTGATTGACAATGTCAAAGGCAGCAGAGAGATCAAGGAGAATTAGGACAGTGGAGAGAGAGGCAGCACAGGCAGAGTATAGAGAGTTAGTGTTAGATAGGAGAGCAGTTTTAGTGGAGTGAGCAGAGCGGAAACCAGATTGGAGAGGGTCGAGCAGAGATTGGTTAGACAGGAAAGCTGACGGTGTACTGCCTGCTCGAGAGTTTTAGAGAAGAAGGGTAGAGAGAGACATGACGGTAGTTCTGGAGGGAGATGAGGTCGAGGGTAGGTTTTTTGAGGAGGGGGTGATAGAGGCTTGTTTGAAGGCAGAAGGAAAGAGGCCAGAGAGGAGAGAGGTGTTGAGAAGGGAGTAGAATAGGAGCAGCAGCTTGAAAGAGGTGATTGGGGAAGGGGTCCAGGGCACACCTGGTGGGTTTGTGGCCCTGGAGGAGGGAAGAGAGGTCACAGTCTGAGAGGGGAAAGGAGGAGAAGGAAGATAAGTTAGTAGAGGAGAGAGGGTGCTGGGGTTGGAGCAGGAGGGGTGGTGTGGAGGGAAAGGTGTTAAAAAGTTTGTGGATATCAGTGATTTTAAAAGAAAGCTGCAAAGTCATCATAGGAGATTGAGAAGAGAGGAGGAGGGGGAGGGTTGAGGAGGGAGGAGAAGGTAGATATTTTGTTTCTGGGGGTTGTTAGTTGAGGATTGGATAATAGATTCGAAATAGGAGTGTTTAGCAGAGGAGAGAGTAGAGGAGAAGGAGGACACGAGGCAGCGGTAGAGGTCTAGGGCAGCAAAGAGTTTGGTTTGCTTCTATTTCTTTTCAGCAGAGGGCAGTTTGGTCCTTGCTGAGCAGAGCACAGAGGGCCAGGGTTGGGGAGGGGAGGGGCAGGCAGGTTGAGAGGTGAGGGGACAGAGGGAGTCGAGGGATGAGGTGAGGCAGGAGAAAAGGTTGAAGGTAATAGTCTATAGAGAGTTGGGAGAAGAAGTCAATAGGAGGGAGGTGAGAGAGAGCAGTGGAGGCAACGAGAGAGGGGGAGAGCAGAGGTTATGGCGGGAGGTGAAAGTTGGGGTAAGATGAGTAGGGATATAGAGGAGAGACAGAAAAAGAAAGATAAAATAGTGATCAGAGAGGTCCAGAGGGGTGACAGAGAGGGTGGAGGGGCAACAGACCCTGGAGAAGGTGAGGTCCAGCTGATAGCCAGCTTTGTGGGTTGGAGTGGATGGAGAGAGAAAGAAGTTGAAGGAGTGAAGGAGAGGAAGGAATCCGAAAGTGTGGGTGGGGTTGGAGAAATGGATACTGAAATCGCCTAACAGAACAGTTGGGGTAGACAGAGAGGTGAGGGAGGAGAGGAGATAGTTGAGTTCATCGAAAAACTAAGTGAGAGATCCAGGGGGACGGTACAGTACAATTAGTAGAAGTTGACAGGGAGAGGTTAGTTGGACAGTGTGAAATTCAAAGGTGTTAACAGAGTAAGGAGAGGTCAGAGGGGACAGAAAAGAATAAGGATGGAGAGAGAAGACCCACCTACCTGTCCAATGAGACACGGAGTATGGGACAGGACGTGAACAGGGCAGCAGGAGTTACAGTGTTATCAGGAGAGAGCCAGGTTTAAGAGTAAGGAAACTGAGATAGAGGTAGGAGACAAAGGCAGTGATGAAATCAGCTTTGTTAGCAAAAGAGTGACAGCTCCAGAGGGTTAGGGGACCAGCGGTGGAAAGAGAGGACAGGGGACAGGAGTGAGCGGACAGAATAACAGAGATGTGAGAGACAGTCATAGCAGGACAGGTGAGACAGATAAGTACAGTAGTAGTGGGAGCAGGAGTGGTGGGGAGAGGGTACAGACCTGTTTAGTAGTTGCCATCTTCTAGAGCGCTGTTAGGTTCAGATTTTCCCCAGCAGCCTCTCGCAGGTCTCTCCTCGCTGGACTCCCACAGCTAGACTCCTGGCTTTTTGGTAGAGAGGCTGTTCGGTTGGCTGCCGCTTCGTGCTGGCACATAAATAGGCTAGCTGTCTATTACACTACACTGTGCTAAAAACAATACTTAAGTAATACAGTAGTTTCAATGCACTTCAATAGCTCACACACCTACAAAACACTGTGTGGAAACCAATCAAATTGCAAACCAACCTTTATTCAATTTAACCACACTCACCTGGTACTAATCACAAACAGTAGATCACCTAATAAAACAACACCACCTTTATAATGTTACTTAAATATAGCTAATTTTAAGAGTTTGAATGAGGCCTCTAGTAGCCACTGGAAGAGATTTGGAAAAGGTCCTCACTACCTGTCCTCGCTCTGACTGCCACAGCTCAGACTGCTCTTGGACATGTGGCCCTTAGACTGCCATAGCTTAGACTGCCCTTGGACGTGTGGCCCTTAGACTGCCACAGCTCAGACTCCCCTTGGACGTGTGGCCCTTAGACTGCCACAGCTCAGACTCCCCTTGGACGTGTGGCCCTTAGACTGCCACAGCTCAGACTGTCCTTGGATGTGTGGTCCTTAGACTGCCACAACTCAGACTGCCCTTGGACTTGTAGCCCTTCGATGACTGGCACTTAGAATGGCTGTCATTCTAAGACACTGTTTACCAATATATACTGTCCTGCAGGTCTAGAGCTGGTCCAGTTTACACACTTTCTAAATTCACTTCAATCAACCACAGCTCTGAACACTTTAGAAAATTAATTCCTTCAACCACCTAATGTAGTTACATCAGCAACAAGTATTCAATTGTACTTACCAACATCGCTAGTTTCTTCATTCTGACTGCAAAACACAATCCAAGCAGGTTGGACGCTAGAACAACAGATTAGCCAAGATAATTGCCACCACAAGTTCTGAAAATGATGACTAGTCAGGGGTGTTAAACTTTTGACTGTCATGCAAAAATGTTTGTGTTAATGCTATGCCACAGGAAAAATGGTACTTTGACACAATATCAAATTGTTAATACAATCTAAGAAAAAACACTCCGGTGCACACATGATCACTTCTACATTTGGATATTAAAAATTATTTAGAAAAAAAGAGGATTTCTCTTGATGATGCCTGTTTACAAGAGTTAGACTTAAAGTTTTAGATATTTTCTTAAGTTGTTTGGTGGGTGTGGCAGGTCGGAGGCTGCAAACTGCAGTTAAAGCACTGCTTGCGCACATTTATTGACTAAAACACAAACAAAACAGGAAAACCACAGGAACAAGTTAGGCCTAGGGGACAAAATAAATGTTTCAAACAAAACATCCCCTTTCGTCTTCACCTTCGCTGAGCAATTCTCCCATACTTCTCCACCAAAGGGTTTTTCCTCACAAAGTATTCAAGCACCTTTTGTTTGTTCCTCAGAGGCTGCCATGGTTTAGCATTAGAATACTTGTTAGTAGTACGAAAAAAAAACGTAAGGCACTCAATCACATTAGTTACATTTATCGGTTGGTTTTATGTAACCCTTTGCAGTCCATTTATTCAGCGCTTTTCATGCATGTTGGGTGTAATTTATTTTCACAAGTGCTGTTTATTTTACAAGCACTGTTTCAAATATTTTTTCAGAGTAAAACAGATTTCAAAAACACTGAATCGCAAAAGGACACCCAGTACTGTATCTCTAGCCAAGCCCCACCCCTTGTTTGCTGTATTTTTCACATACCTCTTTATAGACATGCATACTGATAAATCCTCCCCTGATCACTTGTTTTATCACCAAACTCCTCAATATTGCGATCCAAGTAATTATTTTATTAGTATAACAGCTCAGAAAGCTCTGCAAATGTCTGTGATATTCTTGGAGCGCTAGATGCAGAAGCAGCCATCGCCTTTGTTTATGTCCGTGTTATCTCTGTAGTCTTTTTGATTGGATTGGACTGGAAGGGACCTGGCCTGACATAGGACTGCAAAGGATTAAAAATGTAATGTCAGAAATAAGCAGTTACACCAAAAGAAAATTATTTAAAAAAGGGGAATGGCGGGGCAAAGAGCTACTCGGTAAAGTGCCTCAACTGAGTAATTTCTCAATCAAGCAGTAAATGACACTCACTCTGCAATGGGGGAAATGTCAAGTTTAGACTGCTGTTGAAGATGGCCTAGTACAGTCTGAACCAGAACAAGCCTGAAGGGCCCCCCCAGCTAGAGGTGTCTGAGACTGAAAAGGGGATAAGTGATTCTAATTCACATGAAGAAACCCCTGTAGGACTGAAAGAGTGCAGGGAGAGGCAGCTCCTGCTCCTCTCCCCCTGATGGTGACGGAGGCAGAGGCAGCTCCAGCTCCTCTCCTCATGATAGTGGGGGAAGTGATACCAGCAGGCATTCACCCTCTGCTGGTGGACGGGGACCCAGCAGGCATTCATCCTCTGCTGGTGGAAGGGGACCCAGCAGGCATTCACCCTCTGCTGGTGAAGGTGGCAGAGGGAGAGGCAGTTCCTTCTGCTCTGCTTCTGCTGGTGGAGGTGGCAGAGGCAGAGGCAGCTCCTGCTGCTCTGCTCCTGCCGATATAGGTGGCGGAGGCGTGTATTCTCCTTGCGGTGGAGGAGGGAGTGGTGTGTAGTCTCCTGGCGGTGGAGGTGGGAGTGGTGTGTAGTCTCCTGTTGGCGGAGGTGGGAGCGCCGTGTAGTTTACCCTTATTACAGGGGACTGGTGTGGCACTCCCTCACTTGCAGGGGACTGGTGCAGCTCTCCCTCACATGCAGGGGACTGGTGCAGCTCTCCCTCACTTGCAGGGGACTGGTGCGGCTCTCCCTCACTTGCAGGGGACTGGTGCGGCTCTCCTTCCTGCTCTGGAGACAGCGGTGGGCCCTCTCCCTCTGGCGTTGGAGATGGCAGCAATGGGTCCTCTCCCTCTGGCTCTGGAGCCAAAACCAGCAGGCATTCTTCCTCTGCTGGTGGACATGGGAGCTGCAAGTCGTCTCCCTTCAGCCCAATGAGGATGCAGGTAGGCGTGGCTCCTCCCACTTGGAATTCAACCTGCTGGGACAGTCCCATATCGGCAGCCAAGTAATTGATCACCACGGCTGCCGGGTTCACGAAGGGCACTGGGTAGAAATGTTGTTCCCAGCATTCCCAATGTTCCCCATCTCTGGCCCACAGCAGGTCAACAACCAGTGGGAGGTCCTTCCCGCTCCACTAAGCGTCCGACACCCAGTCCAGCATCTCATCAGAGGACGGGAAAGGCTCTGTCTCCTCCCTCCTGGGCTCTAGTTCCTCCTCTTCATAACTGCAGAAGGGACAGCTTGAAAAGTGATGCCCCTGTTCGCAGATAGTGCACACCGGCGACAGCTGGTTATATCGCCCTGGGTTCCTAGCCTTCAGGCTGAACTCCTCTGTGTCCTCCTCCTCCTGTAGTCGTTGCTGCCGCTTTCCTCTCCTGTCTCTTCTCACCATTGCTTTATTATTATTTTATTATTAGTATTTATTATTATTATTATATCCCCCCCCCCCACACACCCTCTCACCCCCATCCCAGTCCTGTCCCCCAGGTTCCCTGTCTGGCAACCTTCCTGTCTCCTCACAAAATGGTCAGGCCATGTGATAGCCGCCTTTCCGAGGAATTCCTGCGACTGGCCAGGATTATTTATGTGTTATTACGTGCGTGTTTAGGGAGGAGGGATGGACGTCCGACCCCCCACGACCAACCACAGGTGGGGACAAAGAACTGCGTGGTTTTTTGGACGTTCAGGAACGCCTGGTCTGCGTCTAGGAGGCGCTGGTAATACTGGTTCTGACAACACGTGTCACAAAGATAACAGTGGGGTATGTCTATGAGAACCATACCAAGAGGTAGAGGCATCCCCGACCATCTGGTAGGTGCCACAGTGTTATAAAGTCGGAGTGGGGGACGTCAGACCAGAAACAGGAACGAGGAAATAAACAACACAGAGGTGGAGTTTGGTGGAGCTGTGCGAATGGTTTCGCTCAGCATTTAATAGTGCACAGACAGACAGAAAATAAAAGGTTGCAAAGACAAACAAGACACAGGACACGGCACAGGTAGCCAAAACAAAAAGACAAACAAAACGGAATATATAGACAAAACACGGTGAGCAGATATTTTTAACTACTATTATTGTTACTCTTCTAATTATTACCTCCATCTCCAATCCCGTGCTCCACTCACCAAACACACAACCACGAGTGAGTGAAAACATGCATCTTTTTTGCAGCTGTACAGAGACTCAATTGCTAATCAATCATTCAGTTGGATTTGTGGTACAACTGCACGTGAATTAATAAATTGCAAGTCCCTGTGCTCATATATTATTACTTTTTACTTGCACGTGAAGTGCTGTGCAATCCTCGTGCCTAAATACAAATATACATTTTAAACATTCGTGTTACACAGACCTGTTTATATCTCGTGTACCAATGAATATACACCAACATTAACACACAACATACAACACAAAATACACACAGGGGTGGGCACTTTGCCACAGTCTGCCAGGAATTTAATTGGGAATTGAGCATAATGAAACCTAATACTAGAAAGCCATTTTGTGTTTTATAGTCCAAAATGTTCCCTTCCCCTTAAAACATTTAACTTGCGTTTGTTTATGGAATGAAAGAAACACATCTAACCTTTTGTCTGCCAGACCACAAGACAATGTAAACCTCTCCAAGCTTCAAAGGTTAATTTATTTTAATTTATTGTATTGGAAGTGTTTTATACAGTTATTTTACTACAAACGCTGAAATGTTTAGTACGTATTGAACATGTATTTCATGGTTTAGATTAAACTAAAACCTCCAAGCTGCTGGCAAAGATATTTGACAGATCAGTCAAGGCACGAGATTTTCCAGCTGACTGACAGATTGCAAATGTGGTCACCTTGTTCCATCAGGTCAGATACGACCTCTGGAGACCTCCATGATGAACACTCTCCACCTATTTCTGTCCATAACTGCATCTCGGAGATCACAGAGAGATAGTCCTGTTATGTTTTTGATCTCATCCAAACATCTTGTCTGCAGTCTGCCTGTCCTTCTCCTGCCTTCACTGATTCCTAGCATAATTGTTTTCTCCAACCGCTTGTTTCTCATCATGTGGCCGAAGAAAGATAATTTCTGCTTTACAATCATTGGCTGCAATGGTAGTGTTTCTCCAATTTGTTCCATTACACTATGTAACACAATTTTTGTTCCTGGGTAGTAAGCGTTATTTATATACAAACTTTGCTTTTGTGACCAGGACAGTGATAATTTGAAATATTACCTATTTCCAATGAGAAAACGGGCGAATTTGTGTCTTTTCGTTCACATAAAGTCAGAAAAAAACAACATATGAATCCAAATTGACATCTATTTATACTAAAGTAATACAAAAATGACTACAAAAGATTTAGAAGGGAGTAGTTTTTCGAGATTTACGATTATACTGTAAATCATTTTCACGAATCAGCCCCCAAATGTAGTCTCCCATCATATTCTCGTTATACTGTCCTTGGTAGCGACATTCAAAGTCCAGTATATCCTGGTGGAAGCGCTCGCCTTGCTCCTCCGAGTATGCTCCCATGTTCTCCTTGAATTTATCAAGATGAGCATCAAGGATATGGACTTTGAGGGACATCCTACAGCCCATTGTGCCATAGTTCTTCACCAGAGTCTCAACCAGCTCCACATAGTTTTTGGCCTTGTGATTGCCCAGGAAGCCCCGAACCACTGCGACAAAGCTGTTCCAAGCCGCTTTCTCCTTACTAGTGAGCTTCTTGGGGAATTCATTGCACTCCAGGATCTTCTTTATTTGTGGTCCGACGAAGACACCAGCTTTGACCTTTGCCTCAGACAGCTTAGGGAAGAAGTCTTGAAGGTACTTGAAGGCTGCCGACTCCTTATCTAGAGCTCTGACAAATTATTTCATAAGGCCCAATTTGATGTGCAGTGGTGGCATTAGCACCTTCGAGGGGTCCACCAGTGGCTCCCACTTGACGTTGTTCCTCCCCACAGAGAACTCGGTCAGCTGTGGCCAGTCCCGCCTGTGGTAGTGCGCCTTGGTGTCCCTGCTGTCCCAAAGGCAAAGATAGCAGGGAAACTTGGTAAAACCACCTTGGAGACCCATCAGGAATGCCACCACTGCAGCCTCTTGATGCCATCTCAGAAAAATGCAGATATGTATCCACTTAGGCAGCTGGAACTAAACTGAACTGGTGGGCTTAAGGCCCCTGTATTTATACTACTATTTATATTACTGGAAAGTTCTAGAAAGTTCTAGAAGTTACTCCAAGTTTACTCAGCACTGAATCGATCTGGAATGTTCTGGAAAATAGGTAAATTTCAAAATATCACTCTCCTGGTCACAAAAGCAAAGTTTGTGGGGAATAATAGCCATTTTCTATACTTTTGAGGCATAAGCAATTAGGAAATAACACTTACTACCCAGGAACCAAAAAAAAAAAAAATTGTTACACGGTGTTATTAAAGCATTCCTTCTTCTGTCAGACCATGCCACTCTTCTCAAATGCATTGATCTTCCTCCTTTCGATTGTCCTCATCATCCGTGACTTGCACCCATACAAAGCTACAGGGAATACCATCACTTTCACCAGCCTCTTCTTAGTCTCCGTTGTTACATCTTTGTCTTTCCAAATCTTAACCAGACCAATCATCGCTGTTCTTCCTAACACTAAGCACTTCTTGATCTCATCTTTGCAATCTCCATTTTCATCAAACATGGAC
The DNA here is from genome assembly GCF_017654505.1 of Polyodon spathula. Taxonomy (NCBI): domain Eukaryota; kingdom Metazoa; phylum Chordata; class Actinopteri; order Acipenseriformes; family Polyodontidae; genus Polyodon; species Polyodon spathula. Next base: position 25,544,833 of record NC_054539.1, read on the forward strand.
TGAGGAAATGAAAAACTGTTCATGACCTCTATCTGTTCATTCCCAATTCTGAAATCGTCCATCTTCTTGGTGGACATCACCTTTGTTTTCCTGAGATTGAGGAAAAGGCCAGCTTTCTCACAAGCTTTCTTCACCAACTCTAGCAGGGTCAGTAGGTCCTCTTTCTTCTCCACCAATAAGGTGGTGTCATCTACATAACGCAGGTTCTTAAGCTTTCTTCCTCCTATTTTCAATTTTTACCTAATCTCATTCAAGCCTGCCTCTCTTTCACTGTACAAATTCAACAGGTAGGGTGATAAAATACGTCCTTGCTGGACACCCTTCCCAATTCCAAAGCTCTGTCATGCCAAATTCAGTTTGCACAGTTGCTTCCTGGTTGCTTCATCACGTACCTCATTAAGATCTGCAAGCATGTCATCGACACCCAGTGCTTTGTCGTTTATCAGACCATTTAAGGCCTTGCACACCTCATTCTCCATTACAATTGGTTCTTTCTCATACTATCTTAACTCAAAAGTTGCAGTTATTCCTTTGTCTCGTGTGTATAGTATTTCAGTGTATTCTAGCCACATTTTTTTACTTCTTCAGCTTCTGTTAGACTTTTCCTTTTTGCTTTTCAAACCGCCCTATCTCTGTGTGAAATTTCAAGTGATCTATGATCTTTTTGAAGAGCTCTTTTGATCTTCTAGCTCTGTTGTCATTTTCTATCTCAGTACATATCTCTCTGATGAATGTTTCCTTGTCCTTTCGTGCCTGCCTCTGGAAATCATCAGTCAGTCTTTGGGTGACATCTTGTCCTATACCTTTAGCTTTCAACTCTCTTCATCACTTGCTATTCTGATTTCATCTTCTGATAACTACATTGTCCCCTTCTTTCTTTTGGCTTTCTGCATGTGCTTTTCAGGTGCCTCTCTCACAGCATCTTTCATTTCCTGCAATAATTAATCTGGCTCATGGTCGATCAAATCCAAATCACCAAATCTATTCTTAACCTCTATTGAATACTCCTTTGGTTTAGCCTGCAGGTCATATCTAGCTGGATATTTAGATTTCTTCACTTTCTTTAACTTAACTTTGAGTTTAGCTACAAGAAGTTTGTGGTCCATTCCGCAGTCTGTACGTGGAAGTGTGCTGGCTGATTGCACTTCTCCATCGTCTTTATCAGGATGATTTGATTACGAAACTGCCCGTCGTGAGAGGGTCAGATGTAAAGTCTTTGCTTGGGTTGTGGGTTAAACCATGAATAGGCAACAATGGTAAATTTCTCTGTAGAGAATAAACTCAGTCTCTCACCAGCTTCAATCCATGCACCAAGACCATACCTGCCGGTTATCCCTCTCGCTCCAGTATCTCCTATCTTTGTGTTAAAGTCTCCCATGACTACCAGGGCATCTACCTTCAGTACACTGTATACTTCTTGGAGCGTCACATAGAACTGATCTATCTCTTCTTCTTCTGCTAATGATGTGGATGTGTAGACCTGTACCAGGGTGATGTTTACTGGGTGACCTTGGAGACGAACTGATATTAACCTGTCGCTGACTGGGTTGTAGCCTATAATTGAATCTACCGTTCTCTTCCCACAAATTAAAGCCACTCTGTTACTTTTGTGTGTTTCGTGTCCTGAATATAAAAAATTGTAATCATCAGACTGAAAATGCCCCATTCCAGTCCATCAATTTCTGAGCCTGTTCTTTCCATCTCTTTCTTCACAATCTCTAGCTTCCCCTGGTTCATACTTCTCACATTCTACGTCCCAATCTTGTGTGTCTTCATAAAACTTGGAACTCGCTTTTCAGAGCTAGCGACATCAGTGTCTGAGCGTCCTTGCGGCTTTAATCCGGCCATGTCATTACTACCAGCTCTATTCGATGAGATTTTGCGTTCTTCCCCAGTCTCAGATTGGGTGCCTTTGGGCCTGGGGGGCTCACTCTTCAGCTCTTTCTTGGGCTACTTGTCATGAAAGTTTTCTTGGCAGATGCAGAAGTGGTTTGCCATTGCCACCTTCTGGATTTGTTTAGAGTTTTGTCTCGTAGCCTTTACCCAGCCAAGGGCTACTAGCAAGGCAGCAGGTGATTTTCTGTTAGGGTTTACTCCCTTAGCCTCTGCTCACACAAGAGCTACCCCTGAGGCAGGGGGGGCTGAGGTTTATTTGGTGGCAAACTCTACCCGCCATGTCATAGAGTTGTCAAGGGGAATCTGTGAATTTTTCTAAGTGCAACAGTGCCATCTGTTGCCTGATCACTCCCTGGTAACTCTGCCGCTTATAGTCCGTGGCTGCTTATTTGTCAGGTTTCCCTGATTATCTCAAAGCTAGCCTCTATATCTAGAGGTTGTTCGCTATGTGCCACTTGCAGCACATCCAGTAGCATTAAGCTCTGCCCTGGAGCAAATCTGGTACCGATATTTAAAAATGTAGATAAGGCAGAACCAGAAAATTACAAACCCATCAGCCATATCTCCATAACATGAAAATCATGTAATCTATCATAAGAGGTAAACCAGTACCTATTTAATAACAGCATCATAGGAGACAGTTAACATGGATTAGGAAAAGGACAATCCTGCCTGACAAACCTCTTAGACTTCACTGAAGAAGTTACATGCAAGAGTATGCATAACTGTTTGGAAGCAATTAGTACTTGTAAGAGGTGAAACCTAGTTGGGGTGCTATACGAATCCATGCCTGGACCCCTTCTGTTTCTCATCTACATGTAGATAAGCTTTTAAATGTTATAGATGGCACAAAACTTTTGGGTGTGGATGACATGTTTTCAAGCACCCAGGAAATCCAAAAGGATATAGACCGCATACAGAACTGGGCAGAAAAGTGGCCGGTGAAATTGAATGTCAACAAATGTAAAGTGTTACACACAGGTCATAGATACAGTATGTTGTATCCACATACCTAATGGGTGGTAAATAACAGGCCAGCAAAAGAAAAAAAAAAACCTTTGCAATAGACTCATCACTGTCAGTAACCACAGGAAGCAATTAAAAGTAAAACAGAATGCTTTGGTATATAGTCAAAAGTGTGTAAATCAAAGGTTATGATAAGGTTGTACAATACACTGGTGAGATCAAACTTAGAACACTGTGTTTAGTTCTGGTTGCTAACAAAAAGGATCCAGACAAATCTGAGGGCTTAAATAAATGAGCTATTAAAATAGGTTAGGTAACTTAATGTATTTAGCCTAGAACAAATCTTAAAAGGAGTTAACCAAAACCAATACTTTAAGTGCAGAACAGAAACCAGGACAAATTTGAAAATTAATTAGAGATAAACTTGGGGCAGAGGGTAGGAAACACTTTTTGTGAGGTTCAGAACAGGTTACCCAGCCATACTGTTTTGAGATTTATCAGCTACTGTACTGGGAACTAGACAAGCACTGATGGGCTGAATGGCCATCTCTCTTTCATACTTCTTATGTGCATATGGTTAGATTTATGGAATTATTTTGTTAGCTAGAATCACTTACCATGAAAATATACCAATGAGAGTGTTTTTTTTTTTTTTTCTGGAAAATAGATTGTGGTTTTCAAGAGGGGGTTTGTCCCATTTCACCCACTGATATAGATTTTTCCTTACAGAAAGATGGGGCCAAACTTTGTACAGTATGAACCTACTCAGTTTACATTTAGGAACAGTGCTTGTGATAAACAATGTGTTGTTTTTTTATGTCCAAAAACACAAGTTGAAGTGGGGCTGCCTTTATGTGTTAGAATAGGAAATATTTGACAGAAGTGAGACATTTTCACGTGCAATTAAAGAAAACTGTGAGCATTTTTATTTTATTTCAATAAGTAAATCACACCTAACAACAGAGATTACTAGATGTAGAAATAGTGTAGTGGTTGAATTTGAACAAATCATTAGTCCCAGCATTAATGAATATTGAGCTGTGGTATAGAAACAGATTCTTGGCACAATCATGCTTGACAAGACATGAATGACATGAATATAAGACAGGTGTCTAAATGGCTTCAGATGGCTGCAGTAAAGCAAACTTTGATGTCAATTGTCAGCTGTCACCATTATGAGATACAGGACCTGTTAATTTTGACGGCTAGAATTGGACAGACCATGGATTATTAAAAGGTGCATGGGAAATTTTTGCTGTATGCACTTTGCGTGACATAGTTCATTCAGTGTTGCTGCTGCTGACATTCTGCACTGTAGTATAGCCTACAATTGGACTCAATACATTTATATATATATATATATATATATATATATATATATATATATATATATATATATATATATATATTGACGTCGCTTATCAAAATATACATCTAGATGGGGACACTGGATTAAAAACGGAAGTTGATATTTCAACTGTGTGGATAACACATTTTTACTAATCACGATACACTTCACTATGGATACCAAGTGATACCATACTAAAATCAAAGCCAAGTTGGATGGTCTCCAGCTTCTCAAAAACACTAAATGTCACTTTAAATAAACTTTGTTATTGGTAAAGAAGCCTGTGTTTACATTTTAAAACACTGTTGTATTTTACTAGCACGTTACCTCACCTGAAATAGCAGGAAATGGTGATTAATCCATATTTGCTAACTGAGCAACAGGTGCTGAACCGTGACACGATTCATTTCTCAAGTATTAGGCAAGAGAGTCAGACAGAAACTTCAATTACTGGACCTGGAACACCATAGGTTCTTAAACTTTTCTGCTTGAGAACCCAAAACAACGACTCACTGCCTTCAAGACCCATCTCAAATTTGGAAATGAAACAAAAATACAGGGGGGATAAATATTGTAAATTTACATATATATATATATATATATCTATCATATATATATATATATATATATATATATATATTATATATATACACACATACACATACACACACACACGATAATGGAAATTAAGTAAAAGTTCAAATCAAAGACAATAAAAAAGTTCAGTCTTAATGGAAACAGTGAAGTTCCTGTAAATTTGCCAGCATGTCTATTCTTTGCTCAGTCTTTGATAAGGCCAGCCTGAGATCATGATGAGATTCCTATACTTGTTCTTCATGTATAACAATATTGAGAATCCAGATTCACACAGGTAAGTGGTTCCAAATTGCAAAACAATGTTTATGGCTTTTATAACTAAGCATGAAAAGGTTTCCTGCTGCAGACACATATTGGAAATCCAGAACTCAGTTATTGTCTTTGCCTCAAAAAGCATTTTGCTGCTGCCATTAGCTTGCATTGATACTAATGTTTCCATCTCAGACATACTTAAAACCAAGTCTGAGGATGTTGCTGCCAGCAAGGGGAACCTTACCCACTGAAACTTGCCAATGCTTTAAGGAAAGTAATTCTTAAAATTCTCCTGTACGCTTGTCATGTGCTCCAGTAAATCTCATTTTACATTTTCTGCAAGAGAATTGCCATTTCCTTCAAGAAAGGCAGAAAGTACAGGGAAGATAGCATATCCTCCCAGTACCAGTCTATAATGCCAAAATTTCAGGCTTGCCACAAACCCTTGAATGGAGTCTTGAAGAGACAGAATATTGGACTCCCTGCCTTGAAGACCCAAGTTTAACTCATTCAATTTTCTGTATATGTCCACCAAATACACAAACCTTGACAATCAACTGGTATCAAGAAAGAGGCCTGAAAAGTCAGACTTCTTTCTCCAAAAAAGCTTGCACTTCTTCCATCAGTTCCCAAAGTCTATCCAGCACCCTCCCCCTGCACAACCATCTGACGTCTATGTGGAACAGCAAATGTTCATGGGCTTCCCCCATCTCCTTACAAAGAGCACCGAACAACCTGGCTTGAATTGGACGTCTCTTAATCAAGTTTACTATTTTGGCAACTGAATCTAACGCTTCTCCCAGATTTAATTGCAATGACATAGATGCCAGGGCCTCTTTATGCAAAATGCAATGTATCACTGTTACATCAGGTGCAAGTTTTCTAACATGAGCAATAAAGCCTGATTTATAACCCACCATACTATTTGCACCATCTGTACAGATCCCGACGTAGTCACTCCATTACAAGTGCAAGTTCTTCAAGTTTGAATCCACTAACCTGAAAATGTTCTCAACCTTAATGGTCTTATCTAAGTGATCACAAAAAAGAAATTCCTCTTGAATATCTCCATCACTCACAAACCCTACAAATACCATTACCTGAGGCAGTTCAGATACGTCAGTTCATTCGTCCAACTGAAGAGCAAATCTTTTGTAGTGCTGTATTTTCTCTACAACAGCTTTCTGAATACACCGTGTAACAATTTTTTTTTTTTTTTTTTTTTTTTTTTTGGTTCCTGGGTAGTAAGTGTTATTTCCTAATTGCTTATGCCTCAAAAGTATAGAAAATGGCTATTATTCCCCACAAACTTTGCTTTTGTGACCAGGACAGTGATATTATGAAATTTACCTATTTTCCAGAACATTCCAGATAGATTCAGTGCTGAGTAAACTTGGAGTAACTTCTAGAACTTTCCAGTAATATAAATAGTAATATAAATACAGGGGCCTTAAGCCCACCAGTTCAGTTTAGTTCCAGCTGCTTAAGTGGATACATATCTGCATTTTTCTGAGATGGCATCAAGAGGCTGCAATGGTGGCATTCCTGATGGGTCTCCAAGGCGGTTTTACCAAGTTTCCCTGCTATCTTTGCCTTTGGGACAGCAGGGACACCAAGGCGCACTACCACAGGCGGGCCTGGCCACAGCGGACCAAGTTCTCTGTGGGGAGGAACAACGTCAAGTGGGAGCCACTGGTGGACCCCCGGAAGGTGCTGATGCCACCACTGCACATCAAATTGGGCCTTATGAAATAATTTGTCAGAGCTCTAGATAAGGAGTTGGCAGCCTTCAAGTACCTTCAAGACTTCTTCCCTAAGCTGTCTGAGGCAAAGGTCAAAGCTGGTGTCTTCGTTGGACCACAGATAAAGAAGATCCTGGAGTGCAATGAATTCCCCAAGAATCTCATTAGTAAGGAGAAAGCGGCTTGGAACAGCTTTGTCGCAGTGGTTCGGGGCTTCCTGGGCAATCACAAGGCCAAAAACTATGTGGAGCTGGTTGAGACTCTGGTGAAGAACTATGGCACAATGGGCTGTAGGATGTCCCTCAAAGTCCATATCCTTGATGCTCATCTTGATAAAATCAAGGAGAACATGGGAGCATACTCGGAGGAGCAAGGCGAGAGCTTCCACCAGGATATACTGGACTTTGAACGCCGCTACCAAGGACAGTATAACGAGAACATGATGGGAGACTACATTTGGGGGCTGATTCGTGAAAGTGATTTACAGTATAATCATAAATCTCAAAAAACTACTCACTTCTAAATCTTTTGTAGTCATTTTTGTATTACTTTAGTATAAATACATGTTAATTTGGATTCATATGTTGTTTTTTTCTGACTTTATGTCAGAAAAAACACAAATTCGCCCGTTTTCTCATTGGAAATAGGTACATTTCAAAATATCACTGTCCTGGTCACAAAAGCAAAGTTTGTGGGGAATAATAGCCATTTTCTATACTTTTGAGGCATAAGCAATTAGGAAATAACACTTACTACCCAGGAACAAAAATTGTGTTACATAGTGATATCACAGGACATGTCCGGAATCCTTTTTGCTACTATATCATTTGAGAATGGGATTGAATCCACTTTCCTGGCTGCTTCTTCACCTAACAGACTTTTACAGAAGTTCTTAACACAAGGCTTGATAAGATCCTCTTCTATAGTTTCTTCTCCTTTGCTATGCACAGACTGACTTGATAAGATGCTTTCAAGGCTATGCGGTTTCCTTGAAATGCCTGAAATACCAGATTAATTATGAATTATATAATATAATAACACTTATACCAATACAAGCCATTATTATTATTATTATTACTGTAGTTGTACACAGACCACAATGTTCATTATCCACAATATTTATGCTGAATCTCATTGGCTTTTTTATGTGACTGATTTGATACCTGTTAACTTTAGCAACAATTTACTCATTGAGTACAGTGGAACAATTGGTGAATAAAACAACGCTCAAGTCCCCCATCAGTTTATGCCTAATTATGAACTCGGACACTTCTTTTTACTATCATCTTTTTTTTTTAACCGCGTCATCTTTTACAGAAAACTACAAATGCCCACAATTCAGTGCGGTGATGAGGGTCAGATCTGCAGCTGCTCAAACTACAGAACCCAGATTCCCCAGGAACCTACCTGTTATGACAAACTACAGCTGTAGTATGTATGAATAGAACTTAAGCTTATGACAAAAGGTGAAAGACATGTAGCAACTTACATGTTTGCAGTTTGCTATTAGCGGGTGGCTCAAGTTTGTTTTGTGTTTTTTTTTTGTTTGTTTTTAAATAAGACCCTATGCTTAACAGCACAGCTTTTGAGTGCCATCCCATAATTTTAAATTTAAAAAAGTCCAAAGATAATTGCATTTGAACTTCCTTTTCCACTGCTGAAGCACTGCTTGGTAAAGTTGGCCACTCAGGTCTTGAAAAACTCCAGAGGTTTTTGTTGATGTTGCACATGCTTCGCTTCCAAGTGTCTCCTCCGTTTATTTATTTTAAGGCTTTCATTTGACAGCACATCGCCACAAAGCACACAGCTCTCCATTCCAAATGGCTTTTATAAATCCCAAAGTCAAGAAACTGTCACTGTATTTTCATTTCATCGTGTATGAAACCATGATTTGAGTTTACTACTGGCAATTTAGTATTCCCGCGCACTCCGATTAGCGGCGGCGCCTGTTGGATTAGGAACCACTCCTGAGAAACAATGGTTCCCGCCCATCTGTAGCCCTGTTAAAGTGGCATTCCCATTCCCCCCCCCCAAGGTGAGACCCACCAGAAAGATGTTTGCAACACACAGTTTAGAACTGGTGATTTAGACAAAGATTTAATTAGTTTGTCACTATACCTTTTAGAAGTCTTAATATTGCAGTACTTTACCTTTAACAGTGAGAAATATACTTTTAAAATTATATTTGTATCTGTACCATAATACACCATTATCTCTGCCAAGATTTCATTATTTGCCAACAAACAACTACTGTAACCTAATTTTAAAAAATGAAGCCATGGGGAAATATATTTATTTGACAGTTTCACGTATGAGTCATGATACCCCAAGTAATAAATTCAATACCCTGCACAGCAAGTGATTATATGTTGGTAAAAAAAAAAAAAAGCTAAACAACCCTCCACATCCACCAATAAAATAATTCTTAGGCGGTCATTGGATCATTTTTTACCTCTCTTTGAGGAAGTTGTAAACAGAGGATTACACTATTTTAGATGTCCATGTATAACTGTTTAATTGTACATTGTATTAAAATTCAATCATTGGTTTTACTGCCAACATGAAAACAAAGAATCAGCAGTATTCAATGATTTTAACCTGAAAGAAAAGATTCCCAACAATACTTGAACATAATGAATTACCTGTGTGCCAATTATCTCCATGACCTACAGTATTTTTTTGTAATAAATGAGTGTGAAAGGACAGACAGGTAGAAAAGTACTATTTTTATATGGCACATTGCTTACAGTAGCTAAAGATAACTATCCATATGTGACAGGCTGGCGACTGCATAGACTGCAGTTCAAAAAATAATACTTTTATTATAAATAAGCACAAAATAAAAGGTAACAAGAGCCAAAACAAAGATATTTAAGCACAAAAACACAAAGCAAAACTTACAGAAAAGGTTCCCAGGCTGGGTGATGCCTTTACTGTATCAGAAAATATAAAAAAATAATAAAAAAAAAAAAACAGCAAACAAAAAATCCAGCAAGCACAACCATTAGCTTGCTTCCTCAGCTCCCTTCTCTCCCTCACGGGAAGCTGAGGCCTCCTTTTATGCCAAGTGGCTGGATGCTGATTGATCGTTAATTACTCCAATCAACTCCAGCCACCTGAACACAATAAGCCCAGACAGATAGTGGAATTTAACCCCATCCCTGACAATCTATAAAGGGCAGAGCTCTGCTCTGCCACACTATACTTTACCTTTTGCTTACAAATCAGAAGAGCCTGAGCACCACAGAGCATTCAGCAATGCATGTGTATGTTTTAAAAGGCTTGAAATGTTCTAGTGCTTCTTATTGGAGACCTGCTGCTGGTATTAGTTCCTTCTCTGTTTATTATTTCCTTAAAGTTACACTTCTTATAAAACAATCCCTGGATAATTAAAAGGCTATTACTGCATGTTTGAGAAACCCCATGGTAACCATTGCGGGGCATGCTATATATGTTTAAAATAAAAAAAAAAAGTATGAACGGTTGATCAGAAGGGTATCAGAATGAAAGGTAAATTGTTTCATACACTTACATCATTTTGTCATAAATTACTCTACATATATTTTAAGTGATCTACAGTTAAACATCCTTTTCCGTGTATTGATATATGAGAATTGACCAGGGACCACAGTTTGGATGTGTGTAGTAGCGCTGTAATATGCTGATTAATGTCCCTTCAGTTATGATATGAAACACATGGGTTATGTTAGGTAACAGCTGAATGAACTGATATGTTTCAAATTGCCTAGCTATTAGGTGTCCATGAGTGACAAAGTTCAGGAATCTTTCAGTTTTTAGTTTTTTTTTCCCTCTGATATCTAACAGAATATTTTGGTTGGTTTATTTATGAGTTTGCAAGCAGCTTTGAAACTATGAATTCTGTGTAACAATTTATCTATGGGTTTAGCTTTGAAATTTTTCAGAACTGTGCCTAGAAATATTGAGGTCACATTGTGTATCAGTAAATAATAGAACATTTTAATTTTACAGTTAGAACGGGAGTAGAAAATAATTACATTTTAGTTGATAATCATATACAGTGCTCCTCCTTTATAACCCTGCCCATTATACTGTGGAACAGGTTATAAGGCTGTACAGTCATGGCCTCCATTACACTAACACTAGTATTCTCATTATAAAGTGGAGCACAAATACTACGGTCTTTTAGTTATGGCTCCTGACTACAGCTTTATAAAGAGGGTGCATTGTATTATCACAAATAGTGCATACAAACCCAGAAATACATTATGTTCTATAATAGCATTTGAATAATTTTGGTGGGGAGTTAACCACTCAAAGTTTATTTGCAGAATTTCTGAAACAACACAGGGAGGGTTAAAACATACTGTCTGGTTTTCAGAGGTGGTGCGGGTTGTTACTGACACATTGGACTTTTTCTAATTCAGAAAGATTGGTTTTATCATTTTTATACAAAGGTAAACCAATTGAAGCTCCCCAACGTTAATATCAGTCAGCAGCAAACAGATGGATGGGGAGAGGTTCCAAATACGAGTCTTCAACAAAATCTCTGTAGTTTTTTTCTGGGAGCAGAATATTCTGTCCCATTACCATTGCTGCATTGGAGATGTCAACGTCTTTGTATCTATGCTGGACTAAATTTCCAAACATATTCTGTGTATTGGTAAACAGAAGAACATTTAATAAGTGTTGTTAATACAATTATTCCAAGCATTTCTTTTAACATCAGAATCAGCATCTGAGTTATGCTTGATCTACAAAGTTAGCTGTCACACAGAACTACTGGGCAGCTGCTGAACCCTGTTTACTCTAAGGAATAATTGAATGTAAACATTATGTAAAGGCAACCAAGTGAGACTGATCACTGAAGATATCAAAAGGTTAAGTTTACATTCTTTCTGCTTGTTTTCTGAATTCTTACTCTAAGACAGTGAAGATAAAGGGCAGAACATAAATAAAAAGCATGTAAGATATTTGGAATCCTGTTAACATATTTTCAAACTGTTGGGATCTATTAAACATCATGAAGTGCAAATGGTACTGATATGTTACAGTAATTTTCCTTCTCTCGTGTACTGTGTAAACTTGACATAATTCCTTACAAATGATGAATCTTTCAATGATAGAAAGATATGCACTACTTTATCCTCTAAACATTTTAAGGGCTTGATTTTCTAAGTACAGCAAGCCCTTACACCCTGAAGTAAAAGAGCTCACGTTTGACAGAATTTTATGTATTAAACCCCAGCTAATGCACACAGACACTACTAGTTAGCTTTATTATTATTATTATTATTATTATTATATAAATTTTTGAATTATTTAGCAGACACTTTTATCCAAAGAGACTTACTGAAAAATGCAAAAAAAAAAAACCACTCATATAGTACATATATATATAAATGATTATAAATAAAGGAAAATACCAATATATATATATATATATATATATATATATATATATATATATATATATATATATATATATATATAAATTTACAACTAAAGATTGAATAAGTGAATTTTGAGAAGATGGCAGTAAAAAACTGAGTAGTCCTGAGGATAACCAGTAGCTGGTTCCACCGCAGGGGGACAAGGGAAGAGAAGGAGCGGGCATGAAAGGAAGAAGAGTGAAGGAAGAGCAGATAGGGTGAGAGGGAATATAAGGAAAAACGAGGGACTGGAGATAGCAAGGAGTAGTATGATAAATAGAACAATACACAAGAACAAGGTTCTTAAATTGGAATGCAAGCAAAGATAGGTAGCCGGTGGAGAGTGCAAAGTAGAGGGGTAGCATGAGAATAGCAGGGTTGGGAAAATACCAGACGAGCAGCAGAATTTTGAATAAGTTGAACAGGGTGAATAGCCGAAGCAAGGAGACTAGCAAGTACAGGGTTACAATAAGCCAATCTAGAAAGAACAAGAGCTTAGACCAGGAGTTGAGTGGAACAAGTAGATAGAAAGGGGCTATGTGACAGTATTTGCAGGAAGTGGTTTTGAGAGCCTGAAAATGTGGGTGTCACTATATGCAAATTAACTAATCCACCTGGAAATTTGTGCCTTCATATGCATTTCTGTCCTAAATGATATTTAAATTATATTTATAATCACTTTGAGGCACAGGAGAGAGTTTGGTACATTCATATTCTGGTTACTTTATCAGGGTCTGGTTGTACTCTATCAGAAATTACATGTCCCAAGAACATTGCCTTATTCCTTAAACTCACTGTTTTCGTGTAACAAATTATAAAGGAATATCTTCAAAATGGCATAATGGAAATTGTTAACTTGGCTTAGGTTTTGGTAGAAGATACATACTGAATCATTCAACTCATATCATTGCAGATTTTTACTAATCCATACTTTTAAAGAACAATGACCATGTCTGTGTCTGGACAGGCACAGTGCGGCACCGCTGGGCATTTTCACTGTGCAATATTGTTAGTCTGCATCCGGGCACACAGGAGCAGTATGCACTACGCGACTGACTTTTCTTACAATAGTGTATAAAAATTAAATGGTACAGTACAGTATTTGTTCAGTGCAGTAAATATTTTTTTAAATGTGTACATTCAGATATAATTTATAAATCTAGTTACAAGATTTAACATTTAGCTAAATATTTAACTAAATCTCAAATCTCTTATCAAGATTTAACATTTAGCTAAATATTTCACTGGCCAGTTAAATCTGGAGTTTGTACGCAAATGAGCTCCACCTGCTTTGTGCTTTCACATGATTTGATTGGCTCTTGTAATGCTGAAATGTCCATATTCCCTGATTAGCATTACAAGAGCCAATCACATCGCGAAAGCCATAAGTCCGTACCACTGTTTGAGTGAATGTTTCCAATATGTCAGATTTTTTATCTGATCTATTCAGGCAATGGATTTCAGTTTCTTAAAACGAGGTCTGCCTTGTTATAGTGTTAGCAGATTTCACACAACATACACCTCTCCAAGTGTTTCTCTGTTCCTTGTATCGACAGTTTGACTTGCAACACACCTTGGACCCCTTTGGCCGCTTTGGAATTCTTCTTCAGAAGCAGAATGTTGGCCATTTTTCACAAATCCCTTTCTACTGTGCTTGTTGCTGTATTCTATGTCAAAGGCCCATCATCTAAACTTGGTCAAACTCTGAATACTATCAGAATCTCAATGATGGTTTCTAACATAACAAAAAGAGAACAATTCTAAAATGTTCTACTGCTGAAAGGCAACCAGAAAGATACAACCTATACAAGTGTAAGCATATTTTTGATCATGAAAAAGACAATAGTGTTGGCCATATCTAAGCACAAAAAAGATGAATATTTTCAAAGAATCAACCAAAAGTGGACATTTACACTGGGGAATATAGTAAAATATTCAGAAAACCATATTGTATGTATTAGTTATCTTAGTCAAATATTGTACCATTCTAATTATAATTAAGCATACTACAGCTAAAAATGCACTGACTTTAGTTTGAACCTGTTTCCAGTGTGTGTGGAGCAACTTTTTAAAAAGCTGCCAAATAGAATTGAACAGAACTGTTGTTTTGGTTAATTTCTAGTCATTATTACTGACTGGTACCTATTCAAAAAAATAAATAAAACGTTTCTAATCGGATTACATTAAGTATAATTAATGGTAGTTTTCTTTTTCTTAAATAGATGCCTTTTTGTATAATAAACAATGATTAAATTGTTCCAGTTTCTAACAAGTAGTGGAGCATAGGCAATGAAATTAGTTTTTTGAAGAACATATATAACTGCAGCAGTCATTTCACATATGGGTCTATTGGGGGCATTGTTGCAATCTCAGGTAAGTTTGGTTTATTAACATTGTCATTGATTTAACAGGTTAATTATGTATGCTTTGGTAGTATAAATACATTAATTTAACACTTATTCAACATAATTTGTATATTTTGCTTTTTTGGCACCCATTTCTTATGACGCAGGCATGGTGAACACTTCAATGTTTTCCAGCATTCCTAGTGAGACATTGATGAAAGAAAACAAAAAATACATATTTTTTTAATTTACGGAATTAGGTTGTTTTCATTTAAATCAGGTATAACTTCTATTCTGTATTGTTTATAAATCTAATTAAAATAATAATTAGTTGTGTGCATCTTAAATATTACATTTTTATTTAAAATACCCACCGCACCCAGGAAAATATGAGTAAAAGTATCATTTCTGTGCCAGCTAGACTACTCAAGCAGCCTTTAGGGCTAGAAATATTTAGTGTTCACTAAACTAAACTAAACTATATGTGTGCAGTGCAGTGAAAAATTTCAGATCTCCCTTTTTTATTTTCTCTTTAACTTTTCCTGCTTACATTATGTTCCTTTAGACCCATCTCTTCTCACTCCCTATTGGAGTATATCCTCCCCAGGTCTTCGTAAAGCTGAAAGCTATTGCCTGACCTCGACATACAATTATACAAATGTGCCAAATAAAGATATTTTATGATTGGCAGATTTACTTTCCAACAATCAAGAGTTTTGTCGAGCCTTATTATCATAACATCTATTTTTATTGTAACGCTTAAACACCTATTATAATTACGCAATCTTAAACCTTCAAAAATTAAACCTGCCGAACCTCCAAATAAAAAGAAACACAAATCTGGATGTCAAAAACAGTAGAACAAGACGACTGTACAGTAATGTGTAAAATTCAGCACCGTGATCTATGTTGTGTTACCTGTAGGCATAAGTAAAAAGAACATACACTACAAGTATTCATAAGAACATAAGAACATAAGAAAGGTTACAAATGAGAGGAGGCCATTCGGTCCATCTTGCTCGTTTGGTTGTTAGTAGCTTATTGATCCCAACATCTCATCAAGCAGCTTCTTGAAGGATCCCAGTGTGTCAGCTTCAACAACATTACTGGGGAGTTGATTCCAGACCCTCACGATTCTCTGTGTAAAAAAGTATCTCCTATTTTCTGTTCTGAATGCCCCTCTGTCTAATCTCCATTTGTGACCCCTGGTCCTTGTTTCTTTTTTCAGGTCGAAAAAGTCCCTTGGGTCGACATTGTCAATACCTTTTAGTATTTTGAATGCTTGAATTAGGTCGCCGCGTAGTATTTGATTTTACTACTGTATTTACTTCTCCAAATATGCCCGATTTAGCGAGGGACCACTGATTATGAAAACTTTTTTGATGGAAACATTTTTTTTGATTTGGGGGGGCCCACAGAAACTTTTTTGATGGAAATATATTTTTGATTTTGGGGGCCCACTGGAGGTCCATTGCGCGGGGCCCACAATAAACTTGACGCCGGCCCTGATTATCCACACACCCTAAAAACAATAAACAGCCCTTTTTTCTGTAAAAAGAAAGAATTGAACTTCTTTCAGAACAACTGTGCAGTGTAGACACTTTACATAGTGCAAGACACAAACAGTAACGCAAGTCAAGTGATTTAAATTTTTATGCCTGCACTAAGGCCATGTGTTGGCATAAAATTGGTGTATGGCCTCATTAACATGTTCCTCTAAGTGATTTTGAAGACAGTGCACAAGTTTGCCTCTCTGTTTCAATCACCTCAGAGAGGGTCTTATCAAAGTGCAGGCATAAGGTTATGAACACTATAAAATAGGATGGATACATAATAAGGAGACATCAGAGAAAAAATTAAGTTAAAACTTAAAAAAAAAAAAAATTATTAAATGTAGTTTAATGTTTTGCATGTGTCCAAAAACATTGAAAACACAGGGGGGGCAAAAAATAGATGTTTAGTTAAGCAACTACAATATGTTAATCTACTGTAAATGCCTTTGCATTAGTCACTATAAAAGTATAAAGTTGTGCAACATTACAAGCAATTATACACCCCTGTAACCCACAAACTGATCACGTCATATTGAATTGATGTGTGTGGAAATATTTTAAATATCTGATTTGACCTTAATTACAAGCACAAAATGTTTTGACTTTGCAATTTATTTTTTCGATCAATGTAAATATTTTTTTGCTATTTGACCATGAATGTTTTAACATTGTTTGCTATTTTGCCTATTGAATTTATTTGAAATTTGTATTTAAGTAGTGATTACAAATGGGTGAAACCTTTGTACTTAGGAGAAAAATCATGTACTGTAAAACGTGCATTCCTTTTTCATGGTTACCAATGACCCTTTAAAACCACAAGTTTAATATAAGTGCAACTAAAATTATAATGACCATTATAATCGTCCAAATTTGTTCATTTTCTTTTATTACCATTTGTCAAAATTTATGGAAAAAGTAAAGCAATCACTAATTGTAAACAGTCTTTATTGGCAAGGAAATATCATTACTAATCATTCATACTAAGGAAATAGAATTTATATCATGATATCAGGGCCCATATGTATAAAAGATAGTGGCAATTTCTGGCCATTAAAAACAACTATAGCCTAGTTGTTTTACCGGCCAGTAATGGTTTTAGTGCAATTTCTCTAACCAATTGTCAGAGGTATGCAAATGAGCTGTATCCCCTACTTTAGACATCAGCGGCATAGACTATCTGTTTACCCCGTCACGTTATGGCTACGGAACATGTCTGGAGACAGAGAGGTTGTCCAAAATAGCAAGATGTCAGTTTTGAAAACTGGGTGCTGAATGTGAGTGAAAGGTTAGGGTAAGTGCAGTATATACTTTTTTTAACAATAATATATATATATATATATATATATATATATATATATATTTTTTTTTTTTTTTTTTTTTTGTTAATATAGCTTATATATGTACATGCCTTCCTGAAAAAGAACTGTAACCACCAGAAATGTAAGGTGTCACAGTTCATGTTATTTTACTTTTGGTTGACAAAAAATTATCCACTAATGCAGTTCAAGTTACTTATTAAATGTTATAGCTAACTAACTAGCAATATGCAACTGTTCAAGAGCTGAAAACAAGTAAAAAAGTCTAATTAAGCAAATTATTCGTTTAATTAAGGGTATAGCTAAGTAATTGAGAGCTCGGTTAGAATGAAAACCAGCAGCCACAGGGAGTCCCCAGGACCAAGTTTGAGAAGCCCTGGTCTAATGTTAGCACATGTTTCCTTTGTAAAGCACAAGAAAATATAAAAGGCACTACAGCATCAGGTTTCTCTCCAGCCCTATAGAATAAAATACATTTTAGTGGGTTGGGTAGTCTAATAGCCAGTTGGAGGTGCAACAGTAATTCAATTTATCAGTCCTGCTACACAAAGATTAACAAAAACATGGTTTGATGTAATATAAACCACACCATGAGGCTCCATTTAAATGCATTTTAGGTTTCAGCAGATTCTTTCAGCTAAATTACTGCCATGGCCAAAACTAGGCAGAGGTTAGTAAATCAAGCCTCAGGATAACCGTAGCCCCCACCTCCCCCCACTGGCCCAGGAGCTCAGTCATCTGTACCACAGATCTTGGGAGATAGTATTGATATTTCTTATAGTCTGTCTCAGAGTTACATTTTCTGCTGGTAAGGCAACACCTCGGGCATGTGGGGCAGGCATATGTACCGCCTCTTGTCTTGGTGGGTCATAAACAGAATCCTCATCTAGGTCTTCTACAGTATCAAGATCTGCACATTTATCACAGTCAGGCTCCACAATCTCCTCGATGCGCTGCCTGACAGCTAAGTGCAGTGTACATGTTGGACCATGCCGGTTCCATTTACAGGACTGATTGAGTAGACTGCACTTTGACCATCTGGGACACAGACTACTCGGTACAGGACGAGACTCCAGGCATCCTGGATCTTATGCCAACCTCTTACACTATGGTCTTTTATATGGACCAACTGCCCAGCCTGCAGTGTGGAATCCTTGACCCTTCAACGCTTGGTGGCAGCAGCTTCCAGCTGATGCTCAGCTTCTTGATACACTGTCTGAAGCTTCTCCAGGTGCTCCTTGACACATTCTTCAATACTGCCTTCGCCCAACTCTTCCTCAACAGACCCTAAAAAGAAATATATAGGAAGTTGGGGTTCAAGCCAAAACATCAGAAGATCCCTGAGACTAGTGTCGAGTTGTATTATAAGCAAATAATGTCTGTGGGCAACGATCCAGCCATCTATGTTTCTTCTCAGGTGGAAGAGAACGTAATAGATCATGGAGCATTCTATTAAAGCACTCACATTGTCTATTACCTTCCGGATGATAATGGGTTGTGCAGCTCTCCTGGACACCCATACTTATTACAAAGCTGATGGATGAGTGCGCTTTCAAAGTTTTGGCCTTGGACTGATTGTATCCTCTGAGGCACCCCAAAGCAGTAAAACTAATCTTGGATAAGCAACTTAACGACAGTACTTGCTTTCTGGTCTTGGTGTACTTATCCTGGATGTATTTAGAAAACACATCAATTACTACAAGCACATTCTCTCTTCCATCACTAGATGGTTCAAGTACTGTAAAATCATTAGCCAATATTTCAAAGGGCTGTGATGCTAACAGACTACCCATGAATGTGCAAATTTGTACAGCTTTTGACAGAACACCAGCGTTCCACATCAACTCCCAAACATGGCCAGTATCAACATCTTCTCACCAGCTGAGTGGTTCAATCCACACCCTGGTGACCCTGGTCATCATGCAGACTCTCCAAAGCTTTAGACAAGCTGTAGAAATTCCTTACCATCGTCAGATAAATGTATTTTGAGACAGAGTACTCCCTCCTTTTCCTTCAATTGGTCCCACTGTCGAGCCAGCTCCCGAACGTCCTTTGGCAATAATTCTTGTTCACAATGATCAGGTGCCTGCCCTCTTCTCCAGAACTTCAGAAAGGGGGAAATAATAGAGTTGTGTGCCTGCAACATAACCAAGTCAGCTTTATGCCAAACTGGAAAGGCCACAATAGCTGCTTGAGTTGCCTCAACCTGCAAAAGAGTTTTCTCTGGTCATGCATTGAATATCTACTGGTACATTCATACCTCTAGCAATGGCTTCAAAATCCCCCACCTCCAATTGCCCCAGATGTTTCCTGGATAATACATTTGCATTTCCATTTGCCCATCCTGGATGATATTTGGTGGTGAACTTGATGATGCCAAACTGTGCTGCCCAACTCTGCTCTACTGCATCAAGTTGGGTAGTTTGCAGGTGGCTCAGAGGACTGTTGTCAGGTTTCGGGTAGCAAATGCAATTGGATGCAATCTGCCATTATACTCCTGGGAGAGGACTGCACCAAGGCTGCTGTGGCTGGCATCCGTCTCTACAACAAAATGTTTACTGAAATCGGCATAAGCCAGCATCGGTGCAGACATCAGCTTAGATTTCAGTTGTTGAAAACCCTCCTGACAGTCTGCAGTTAAGTGATGCTCCAAAACTAGGATCATGCTTCCTAGACTTGTTTGCTCCAATAAACGTTGCCACCAAATGGTACAAGGGAGTAGCCAGCTTTGCAAACGCCTTAACAAATATTTAATAGCTGGCAAATCCACGAAATGAGCGTAGCTCAGTAAGATTTTGTGGTTGTTGCCACTCTGACGCTACAGCATTTTCAGGGTCCAAGATAGAAAACCAGGGAGCAACACAGAGCGCATCGAGGGACTCCTCTATTCTGGGCAAAGGGTAAGCATATTTACGTGTCTTAGCGTTCAACTGGTGGTAATCTTCACACATACAGAGACTGCCATCCTTTTTCTGAACCAGAACTATTGGAGAAGATTAGGGGCTACTGCTCTCCCAAACCTGTCTGTCAAGAACTGCCTAATATGAGCCTTTATGACATCAAACTGTGACGGTGGAATATGTTGATAATGCTGGTGTACCGGTACTTCATCTACTAATGGGATTTCATGGGCAACCAAACTAGTACACCCTAGATCTCCCTCATTCTTAGCAAAGATTTGTGCATACTTTCCTAGTAGCTGCTTAGCCTGTTGCTCTTCTATGGTTGTAAGCCCATCTCAGTGCATAGATGCCAACTCTGACAGCTTCTGAGTAATACTAGTACTACAGCTGTGCGAGGAGACCTGCACTATATGTCCCTGGACCATTGCTGTCTTACTGAAATCTACCAGCCTTTCCTAACCGGATGTGATCTCACATAGATGCAAAGTTCCCAGCACTTCTCGGGGCCTACTTCCTGGGGACATGCTGCTGAAACCCAAAACGTTGGTTCCTGCAGGAATACACACTGGGGCCTTTCCCTGAAGTTTACCCATTGACCTTACCCATCAATGAAGTACCAGTAACACACTCTGCAACACACTGCAACAGAACTTGTTTCCATACTGAGCCGGTGGTGTGTACCAGAGGGGATAGAAACAGTGAAGCATCATGCTGATCGAACAACTCTCAATAAAACTCACTAATGACATTTATCCCCAGCAACCAAGGAGTGACTCTTGTCTGAGCACTAGAACCTGGTGGGTCTTTGTCACAAAGATGGCAACCACCCAGGCATTGGCTTTGAGTTCTTCATTCTCGTGGCTGCATCTGCATCACCAGTAAAATAATGTAGTCATTACGGATTGTAATTGGATTGTTGTTATTGTGCAGTTAAATCTTAGTTGCATTGCCATAAAACAGCAGTCTAACTGCATTATTCACCTAATTACTTCAATATCAGTCATTGAAGTGTTGTGATATTATGTTTAACATGTAAATACATTCTAAAGCAAAGTTAGTGATTGGACTGGTCCAAATATTTCTTGCATTTTCATAATATATTAGAGGTAAATCAGTTAGAGATTAACGTGTTTGTGGTAACTAGATGATTCACTTACAGTAAATGTAATGGTCTCTTATTGCATCATGAGGTAATTTGTGTGTTTTGTTCTGAATAATGGTATTTTCTCTGCTATATATGGTTAAAATTAAGTAAAATAAACCAATTTAAACACTTGAAAATATATGTGGTTTGCAAAAGAATACCAGAACTGTGAGAACTTGCTGATTTATTTGTACACAATGTATTATTGTGAATTGGGTGAATAAAGAATTAAATAAAAAAAAAATAAAAGGTATAATAAAGTGGACAGAACTACTGCTCTTGTAAAATGATGTACTACTTCAATGGCAGTACCAATCGAGGAAGGCTCTACCGTGTGGCAGTGGATCGAGAATGTTAACTATAGTAACTTTCAACTTGTAATGATTTGTCAGGTACCCTTCCAGTATTGCTAATAATTACTTATATGCATTTTTTGTCAACATACTTAATAAGTGCAATGGCATAAAACATTATATTTAATAAAACATCTGATAAATATGTCAAAATGTGAGTCTGAACCCACAGCAATGATCATGTGTGAGCTAAAAATATGACCATAATATATAAATTAGACTGGATTCAATCAACTCTTGCGTTGATATAAATCTTGCATACTGTCCATTGAAATATGTTCTCCCTTTATCAAATATAATATGGCAGGTGGAAACTCTACAAATTGTATGAAATAGCCATACCAAAATTGCAATTTCTTACAGCTCTTAATATTGTTTCTGTTGGTATTATACAGGTGCAAACAACTGAGCCAAGCGGCTATTTATAGGGTAGCAGTTTTAACTAGACAAATGGTTAAAAAACATAAAGTTTGCAAATATGTTGGAACTTTTTCTTTATTTCATGCAGTATATGATACAAATGTATTGTTACACCTTTTCAAACAATAACAAGAAACCTCACTCATGTATTTAATTATAAAATGGTGTTATAAAATTATACCCATATTTTATTGTTAGCAACAGGCATCATTCTTGGCCCTTTCAGTTTACTTTAGGGTTGATTTGGGAACTCAGCCTATGTATTTCATATAAAAACATAATGTTTTAGGAAGCAGTTATTAAATCTTGTTGTAAGAAGTAGCCAAGTCCATAAAAGTGAATTTTTGCATTGCGTCTTGCCAAAAGAATTAATAATTTACTTATGGGGATAAAGGGCTCATTCTGGTTTCTTGTAGAATACGATGTAAGAGCACCAGGCTGATTTTCATGGTTCTGTAATTTAGTCTCTGGCTTTGTTTTCCTTTAAACTACAGATGTTTTTAATTGAAATATCTGACAGATTTATATAAGCACACATCTGAAAATATAAATACCTGTTTAATCTTATGCAGCCCTGCCATGGTTTGTTAAAAATAATCAATACAAAATATCAAGGTTTATTGTACTAGAAAATAAATGTGTGACTACAACAATCTCTAGAATGTGAGTGGTATTTTAGTTTTCTCTTTTTAAAAAGTAGTAACATTACATGTTTTATTCATTTGAACTCCATTAGAGAATAAAGCCTGAATTCCAAATATTTACTTTCCCATACACAAAACAGGCACGCAACAGCTTTCTATTTGTAGAACACCATTGCTGCTCTGGAAGTCACTTAATTACATCAACAGTGATTATGTTCTTGAACCAGATATCTTATCAGATGTCAGACAGGAGATCACTGTGGAACATAAACTTGAAGGAACAACTATTAGGACTTCTGTTTATGCTGGTAAACTCAGTGGTACAAACATTGCACACCACACCACACTCAGCCCTTGAAAAGGAAATAACTTTAAAATAGGTTGGAGCTGTGGTTATTTCTGAGTGAGCATCAACTAGAAAATGACTATCCATATATGGTCTCTTTTAATGTCATGTGTGTCTTTTTGTAATACCTTTTAAGCTAATGCATTATGGGTAGGATTGAAAATAGCAAAACATTAACCAAAAATACCAGCCTTTGCAGAAAGGTCTGATGAAGACCATTTGGCTACCGCTATTATTGTGTATTAGCCTGAAGAACTTGCAAGTCTAACCATTAGAAGACTACAGCATTGCCAGTAATAAATGTACAACAAATGTGGCATATGGTAGCACATTAATATTGCTATGGTACTGTGGTGCATAAATGAATTACCTGTATTTATTGCTTTATATCATTCTGGTATTGTGTCTTTGATTACATTTTTGCTACTGTTCATAATAAGCACGAATGTGTGTTTGAAAGAGTGATTGCATTTTATAGATAAACATATAGCAGTTTGTCCAGTTTTGTAAACAATCCTCCCATTTCTACATCATTTTCTCACAATGTAATTTAAAATACAAGTCTGTATAACCTTCTGTTAAAAAGTTTAATTCCACTGAGGTCACAAATGGCAAACAAGTACAGTACTTGCTTTAATTTCTAATCATAAGCAACTTACCGATTATATCCCTTGTAAATGTTTTCCATAGTAAAAGCATAGAAAGTGTAAGGGATCGAGTGACCATAACTTATGGACAGCTTTTTAAATTGATTTAAGTCTTCTTCTTCACCCTCTATAAGCCATAAAGCCACGCCTTTATCCCCTACTTTCCTTTCCCCTCAGAAAATGATCAATTTATTTATAAAATTATCACTCACCCACCATGCCTTTTCTTTCTCTTCAAAACATGAAGGTGTGGGCATTTCTCACTGGACATCATTCAACTACAAAATCCAGCGACCGTAACTAACAAAATAATTCCATAAACGTTCCACACCATTCACATCCATTCACTATTATAGGTCTCAAATGTGTATTTTTGATAGAAAACTATGTTTTAGCAAACATGTGTATTGCAAATAAAATTATAAATTAATCATACTATTCTCTGTCTTGCTTTTGTGTTTGCGTATTGTCACACAGCTCTGCAGATCCCTACTTTTCCATGTTTCCGTGTTCTGCTGTCTGTCCTTCCTTATGTTTTTCGCTTTACTTACTTTTGTGTACTTTTGCTGTGAGAAACTTCTACAGGGGACGGTTTACCCTTGTTTGCTTTTATACTACATGTGGCTTGTTTTTCAGTTGCTTTGCTGTACCTCATTCGGTTTTACAGTGCTTGCCAATGCTTTGCTGTGCTCTATGCTTTATTACATTTTGTTGTGCGTTTACTATGGGAAACCTTTATCCCCTACTTTCCTTTCCCCTCAGAAAATGATCAATTTATTTATAAAATTATCACTCACCCGCCACGCCTTTTCTTTCTCTTCGAAAGATGAAGGTGATTGCATTTCTCACTGGTCATCATTCAACTACAAAATCCAACAAATCGCTGTCGTGTTCATTTAGCTGCTGTTGCTACTAATTTTGCCAAGCTCCATGCATTCCCAATTATGCTGCCTCTCATCCTCGATTATCTCTTTCTGTTGTCTGTATATAATCCTTTCACGACTAAATTGATGTCTTGGCCAGGATAGATAGCATTTTCTGCTATCTATTATAATTCTTTCACGGGCATAATCACATCTATGCCAGGCTACATGGCATGCTGCATGCAGTTAATAACAAAGTATTACATAATTGCTGTTTTCATAAATATTTATTTTCAAATGAAAATGAATAGAACTGTTGCAGCCACTGAAACCACTCGTCTATATTATTTAATACTGCCTGGATTATTAAAAGATTACATGGCCGTTGCTCTTGCATGATATACTGGCTGTGTTACATGGCTTTCGCCCCTTCCGGCTTGCTGTGAAAATGCCAATATTTCACTCTCACGACTGCTTCTCGTTCTGGCTTATAATACCTCACTATACAACTTTTATAACAGGCAGGGAAGTTTGCAACTGTTTATTCCTGACAAATAAGCAAGACAGGGTTGGAGCAGGCAAGTTCATACAGCAATATTTTCTCTCCCCTTCAGCAGCAGCAAGCTAGGCACTGAATGTCGCAAATCAATTAGCTGCTAACTAGGGAGCTCCCCTTTATAAAGAATAACCCCCAACCCCCCACTCATAAATGAAGAACTAACAAATTTTGGTGAACTCTTTTTTTTTTTTTTTTTTTAGGGGGGTTTAATTTAATAGTCTACTACACCTAATTACACCTTTTTATGCTTTTACCACGGGGAACTTTTATAAGGGTTAGTTTGCCTTGATTTGTTTTCATAAGCTTTACCAGATCTACCCTGCATCAATGGTTCACAGATATTCCCTCTCCTCAAATTAGACACAATATTATCAAAGCAGCCAAAGTTTATGTTAAACACTACTTCTTCAGCAAACAAACACTGCAGTTTTTATGAATAAATGCAGCTATTGCAATGATGCCCATTCCCGTTCCATATGCCTGCTTTTCTCTAAATGAAAATCTCCCTCCTTATTGCTTCTTCCCCCTGATAAACTGAAAAATATCCACTCACTCATTCAGTCTTTCCAGATCAACAGGACCAGAATTGCCATTGCGCATTATTCCTAAGGCAGAACCTTCATATCCCCCCCCCCCCCCCCCCCCCCCCCCCCCCCCGGGTATGCTACAGAAAAAAAAATCTGGCCCATTACAATATTGCTAGTATGAGTGGAGTGGGGGCCATCTCTCCACCAGTACCAGAGGCTTCCTTCCACAGGGGGGCTCCCTGCTGAGCAGTGAGATTAGTCCCTCCCCCTCAAAAAAATATGAGTTCTGGTGAAAGGTTCTGTGGAGTGAAAAAATTGAGCTCTTTGGTCACGCTGAATGTCTGGTGAGGCGTACAAAGAAAAGAACACCATACCTACTGTCAAGCATGGAGATGGTAATATTCTTCTATGGGGCTGTTTTTCCTCTAATGGCACATGAAATTTAGTTCCAATACATGATAAAATGGATTTCATAGCAGACCAAAAGATATTGTCCAATCATCTGAAACCCTCCACTACAAAACTTGGTTTAAAACGCAACTGGACTTTCCAACACAACAACAATCCAAAGCACACATCAAAATCTACATTAGAATGGTTTAAAAATAATAAAATCAAGGCTCTGGAATGGCCTAGTCAAAGTCCTGATCTAGATCTGATTGAGAATCTTTGGTATGCATTGAAGAAGGCTGCGCTCAAGAGAAGTCCTCAGAATTTGAATGAACTGGAACAATTTTTCATTGAATAATGGTCAAAAATCACTAAAGAATCATGCCAAAAGCTCATTGACAAATATCCTAATCATTTAAAAAAGGTTATTATTGCTAAAAGTGCCTCAACTAGCTATTAATTTGATTTTCCTTGTCAGAGTATGAATATTACAAAAATAGCATTTTTGAAGTTTTGCAAAGTAATTTCTTTTAACTTTTTCCTCATCTACAAAAGCAAAACTTTTGCTCAAAAGATGTTTCCTATAATTATGTTTTTGAGAAATTTCTAGAAATTATAAATTTGCTATATATTGTATTTTTAATTATCAGAGATCAATTATTATCAATTAACCACTATTTTCTTTATCATTTCTTCTTTTTTGCGCTAGTGGTGCAAATGCGGATAGCCAGGGGTCCTCTTTTGGGGGCAAGTGAAGCTCACTCCCCAACCTTAGAGGTCAGCCACGCCATTTTCGTTTTCCTTGAGGAATTCTCCCAAGTGCCAGAGGGTACCCCAGCCAAATTTACCCTAACGCTCTCATCTTCCCATTCTCCATCACTCTAGTTTCCCCAAGGGAAAACCCTGTACTTATTTTAAAGTCGCAAGCACATAATTCCTATTTCAATTCTTGGTTGTTACTCTGCACAGCCCTTGCTCTTTTTCCGTGAATTACTTTTCAAGCATAATATCTATGTGGTACGACACTTGGTTAAACAAATCTGTTGGTACAGTGTAGGCCTTCCTTTCAGTACTCTTGTACTCATGGTCATTTCACCTGGAGAGGGAATGATTCTCACCTTTGTAAGGCCTTATTTTCTGTCAGTAACCAACCAGTTGTCTCCCCTAATGACAAGTTTTGCAGCCTGTAAGAGGCCAACAACCCTGCTGAGCTGTAAAGGAATTGCAATTTTCATAGATTTGTAAGACACACAATTTCAAAACTTTCCTTTAACTTGTGTAGTAGCAGATGTCATGTTATAAAATGAAAAAAAAAACATGTTTGCAATATCATATATTTATTTGGAAACTTCACATTTGAGAGCTGTACGGTATAGGAGATGAAAGTGCATTAAACATATGATTTATGAAAACATGTTCATTAAAGAAACTATGGCTTGTTGACAACCATCTTTGAAACATCAACTTTTTTACTATATTGGAAACTTCAACATGAAAGTTGTTACCTTAATGCTGTTCTGTGAAGTCAATATGATGGCTATTTGAGAAACATAAAATGTCACAGAAACCAAAAAACATCAGACACCATAGGGTCTGTCAGAGCTAAAGTAATGTCATTTTCTATTAAATACTAAATAAAGTTGATAATATCTTGACAAATGCCAAGATAAAGCAAACATTGCCCTATAAAGTAAATATGTCTTAGAAAACTTTAGAGAACAACCCTTAATTTATTTAACATAATCATATCTGTTTTGACATTATTTTTCACATTCTCTGGGTTATTGACCACCTGCTAATCCTCTGCCCAATTTACTTTCTGCCATCTGTAAATCCAAATAATATTGACAGTCACTAACGTTACTCCTGTCTGCTTGTCTCCTGGTGTGCTGTGGTAGCATTATATAAACAAATAAGCCTTTGCTGCCAAGTGTCCAGTATATTTGGCATTGAGAAAATAGGCATTAAATAGGTATGGGAACATACCCCGGGCAGTAAAATGTTAAAATATTGATATAACTTGAAACAAACAAGTTGGTAAAAAATAATAAAATAAAAATAAATAAATAAACAGTAGTTTTAATCTCCACCCTTTTTAATTTGTATACAAGTGTATCAATAGATACATTTTAAATTGACAATCATTCTTTAGTAGAAAACAAAGTAATATAAAGATATGCATGAATAGGAAATATGGATAGTGTGAAGTTATCACCCCATAAATGGATAGTAAATGATGGGTCAAGCCAGTATTTTTAGACACCCACTCCTGTGGGTTAGGGAGGCAAAATTGGCAGGAACTGAGTCACCTCACCACACTACAGTGGTGATACTGGCTAGGTGCCCGGTGAGCTCAAGCAGCCACCTGCAGGGTTGGCCTTTGTCCTCCAGAGACCAGTAGCTTGCCGACGTTCTTGTAAAGAGACGAGTGGCTTGGGGAGAAAAACAGGAAAAAAAAATAATTGGGGAAAAATCTAACTGGAGTGAAAGTATGTTTTTATATTTAGGCTGGTTTCCACCGTGATTTCCACCACTGGGTAACAGCAGGTAGAGAATCAGACTTTCATTTAAGGAGAATAAACTTCAGAACTGCAAGCAACAGTAAGCTACACACTACTGAATTGACCTAATAGAATTTTTGCCAACACAATTCTAACATTCAGGAAGTAACACCTGTGACTATTTTGGTAAAAAGATGTAAAATAATAATGTTAGCTGAAGCAGGGAATATTCATGGCAATTAAAAAGTCTTGTTAATGATTTAGACAGTTTCAAACAGTTTCTATCTATGACGAACACAAAAACTACAATTCTTTCTCATTGAAAAGAATACAAAGAGGGTTGGTAGTTCATTTGAAAGCACAATTGCTTGTTAGAGGCTACTTCAAAGGTAATTGTAAGTCATGTCCGCATTGAAACTTATTAAGAGCAACTGCATATAATACTGAGTCTATATCTCACTCTCAAAGGTGTCAACAATTGAGCATTTTACATGTTTAAACCAAAAAACATTCTATACACACAGACCAATTACATACTAAACATAAAGTACCACATCAGTATATACAAAAAAAATGCAGGCTTAGATTTTGATGACATGGATGATCTAACCCCTGAAAATGAAGAAGAAATTAAAGAAACTGAACATAAAACACTCCCAGAACCGAAAAGGTAAGCAGCAAAGCAAGAAGTTGCCCAATTGCAAAGACAAAAAAAAAAAAGAAAAGCACAAAAAGTCAATTCAATTGGGCTGTTAAAAGTTTTAAGGATTATTGCAGACTGAAAGATATTTCTCCAGAGTCTGAAAATATGCCCACAGAACTAATTAAATTGCTTGAAGATTTCTACGTATTTGTCAGACAGGCTGATACGCGCTACAAAAAAAAAAAATCTTAATCAGAGCCACATTAAATACATATTTACAAGAACAGCCATGGCAAAGAAATATTGATATTGCATGATACTGTCTATTTAAATTGTTATATAAAAAAGTAAACTTTATCATTACTTTTCAAACGAATACTAAAAAGTTTTTTGTTTTTTTTTGTTTTTTTTTTTTTTTTGTTTTTTCCCAGTATGGGTTTAATAAATACATGTTCTTGTTTATCATAGCCTATAAGCTTTTACTCTGTTTTTTATTTAGATTGAATGACTTTGCTTGCTTGCAGGCCTGGCACAGCAAAGAGTGTGAGAGAAATACACTGTCAGCTAGATTTGAGGTAGCCACAATATATTGCACTGTATAAAATACACAAAAACAAACATTGAACAGAATATCCTGATTGGTTTGCAAACTGGTGTGTTAGTGCTCAGGAGCTAAAGGATATATTTTAAACTGGAATGTGGTGAGGCTGACTGGCATTTATGAAGTTTTTTTTTTTTTTTTTTTTTTTTTTTTTTTTTTTTTTTTATTTCAGCAGCAGGTGTCGATGGCCAGGGGGTATTGAAAAACTTGCCAGGCGTTCAGCATTCATGAAACACAATAGGCGTGATGGAGTTTTAAATTACTTTGACAGTGAAGGACACTAAATAAGATGACATCAGATTTCTGCTACTAAAATTGGATTTCAGCTTCTCATGCCAGGTGTTGGACGTGTTGTGCAAGAGCTACCTTTGCCAAGTTTATGGGCTGAATGTAGCAAGTTTTTTTTTTTTTTTTTTTATTTAAACTCTTAGTATGTGGTAGTCATTAAGTAACTTGTAAAACCTTTTCCTTCATGAACACACTTTATGTTAACAATAAAGTCACTCTGCAAGAATTCACCACAAGCTAACAGTTAAGGTTTAGTAAATAAAAACAATATGATGGTCATTAAATAGCTGGGGGGGGGGTGAATTACATAAAGAAGGGCAAACACAGATGTTACAGAATGCTGCCCCCTGCTGTCTCTACAGAGATCTTGGCCAAGGTAATACAGTGTTACCTGGTACTGTACAAAGAGCATTGATTGCTGATTGTTTGCTTCTGCTGCAAATAATGACAAAACCTCCATCTGTTCTATTACAATGATTATAAAGAACTGGAACACCAGAATGCCAAAAGTCCTGCTGAGGTGATTAAAAATCAATAATTAATGAGCAATACTTTTTGTGTTCCCTACAAATTGCTTTCAGCAATAGAGTTAAAAAAAGATGCATTTTTTATAGTCTCTTTTTACTTGTACTTTGTTTTCTGAGAAATCAGTTTGAAAAGGCTTCTCAAAGCTGAACAAGAGGAAATGTGATGGAATTATGTCAGTGTTATTGTGGACATGATGCCTTGGTGGTGATGTCAGGCCAGGAAGAAACAGGCACCAGTACTGCAGGCTTGAGAAGCAAATGTGCTTGGATTTATTTAATAATAAAAATAAAAACATTTAAAACAAAAACTCCACAATACACAAAACAAAAAGGCACGCTGGCCAAACCAAAAGGTAAACAGTGACAAACAAACAAGTATTGTGCTGGTCCTAATCCAGCACGAGTAGCAATTGTTTTTTCTATATATTTTCACTTATGTTCCTCCTCTGAACAACCCAACCTTGACTGAGAAGTGCCTGCCTCTTTTATGCAGCTGTGCCTGAGATTGATTGCTTGTCAATCATTCAATCATGCTCAGGCACATTCTACACGTGAAATGATTTGGCAGGGGAGGCAATTAACCCTTCCCTGCCAACCTAAAATAACAGTGCAAATAAAAGACATTTAAATCATAATACAACAAAATACAAATAAACACAGGGGAGGAGTGTACCCTGTCACAGTTATACATACTGAACACTTTCTTCAAATGATTTTTCATCATGGCATGATCATCATCATCGCACACTTTCAGATTTGCTAGTTAGCAGGGCAAATACTTATATGCACACTACCACTCTACGTTATGAGCACAAAACCGTTTAAAAATGCACCATGTTTAGTTTATTAAGAAAAGAAAGGGAAAACTGGGTGCATTTAGCTGCTACAGCCTTCATCAACACTGGAGTGTAAGAGCACATGGAATGCATGCACATTGGATGAAAAGCAGATAAAATAAGTCCTTGTACCCAATACAGGCATTAAAATAAGGCTTGGTACTAAGTACCGGTGAGTATCAGTAGAATTTCACCCCTGCATAGGTATAACAATGCATTACTATTACACTAAACAATTACATTACATTATTTGTATTGCTACTTACTTTAGCATCATCTTTACATCTTTTCATATGAATGTTTGTATGTTTTAAAAATAGTACAAAATAAAATAGCAAAAATAAAGCAGTAAGCCTTGTTTTTAGATATGGTTGGATGATGGACTATAATCCCACCCTTGATTAAGGGAAATGGTCTAAAGCAGAAACTGAATCGTTTACTCATAATTGTACATCATTAGCTCATGTTCCACTTCTGGAGATTATTACATCATAATCCATAGCCACAATGATTATTCAAGGGTACCTTCTGAATGGAATTTTATGGAATCCTACTTTTGAAAACCTTCCACTACTTCCAAGATTTTTACTGACCTGTCAAATCGTTACTACAATAATGGAGCCATGAATCTCTGATTAATTTTTATCAGATTCTAAGAAGCAAAACCATGTTCAAAGACAAAAGTTCTGGCAAAGAAAAAAAAAAAAACATAAAACGGGCAGTAAAGGTGAAATACAAAAAGTTAAATTGTTGTGAATAATAAAGTACATGGTGATGAAAAGGGGGAAGTCATTTAGGCCATGTACTGTACAGTGCATATATAGTACAGTGAAACCGGAATTTGACCATTCATGCATTTCTGACCAGTTTATTTGTGGCTGCTTATTCAAGGTGTTTCTTGGAAACCAGCAGGACTTTATGGGGTTCACTAGCATGTGGCTAGTGGCAAGTGGCTGCTTAGTTCAGGTTACCATAAAGCCTTATCTTACTTTACATGATATGTCATCCACACGTTCAAAATGCACAATCAGTATTCTAAGGTAAAACAGCTAAGAAACTAAGTCAAGTGTTTTTTTTCAGTGTACTCTTAGATAATAGTCAAGTTTTCAAATCCTTTCTTTTTTGCACTTAAGGCTGGCTTTACAGACCCTGATTATCACTAATCTTGGGCTGTGTTATTTTAGGTAAATCCAAGACTAGTGCTAATGGGAGGTATGTGAAACCAGCCAATAATTACAATTCTTTTGCTATTTGTATCTACATTTTCTGTTTTTTATACACAAACTGATCACACATCCAAACACAGCTAAATAAAAGACCCTTATACACCTTACTGCTTGTCTCGTCATTAGTGGTTAGAAGAGCAATAGCTTACACTTGCATTGTTGCTATTTAAAGGCATTTCTCACTGCTACATGTTATACTAGCTTTCATTTTCCACTTGCACAAAGCATTATATTGGTTCTCAACATAAGATTAAAATATATCTAGACTGGAGTGCACCAACAGGACGTACATCTGACTTTTAGCTACGTCAGACTTTAAAACAGAACACCTAGTGCACCACCAGGATGTGCGTTTATCTTTGGGTTAGCCCTGGGCTTAAAGGGCACATAAGGACATTTTTATTTTATTGTGTTACGTGTTCCCATGTGTTGCTACAATTGCTTACATAAGGTGTGTGTCGTGTTTTAATTTTTAATTTTTTACATTGACCACTTTTTTAAACTTTTAAATTGCATTCCCTGGCGCAAAATGATGTCCTAT
Organism: Polyodon spathula; assembly: GCF_017654505.1. Lineage (NCBI taxonomy): Eukaryota > Metazoa > Chordata > Actinopteri > Acipenseriformes > Polyodontidae > Polyodon > Polyodon spathula. The sequence continues at coordinate 25,578,218 of NC_054539.1, forward strand.
GTACCAGGATGGACCTCTCAGTACTACATTTCCCATGATGATGGGAAATGAGAGGTCCATGTTGGTTCATGCTTTGAAGATTCTTTGCCAAACAAGGTTTCCAGAGTTGTCTTATTGTTTAAGGTCAGCTTTACTTCAGGAATTGTATTATTTATTCTGTGTTATTGACAGTTGTGGTGCATTGATATGTCTGTCTAGCTTTTCATTGAGGAAAATCCATGATTTTATGCTGGGATAACATTGTGGGGCTAGTGCAATCCTGGTCAATCATTGTAAATATCTGTATACAAAGGCTAGATTCTTAAAGCAATTTACTCAAAATGGTCATTAGCATTTTTTTTTCTCAAAAGAAAAAACATCAATTACAATGCTAAAATAAATAAAAGCCTATAATACTGTTTACAAGCCTCTAATTCAAAGTTTGCATTCTTTTTTCTGGTTTGGTACTTTATTGGCTGCATTTGGGGTACTACTGTGTGTTAAGAAAACTAAGGATAACAAATAGTAATTACAGGGAAAGGGAATAAACAAAAGAAGCATTCCTATTCAAAGTAAATTGAGAGATGTAGTGGTAAAACTTGATCGTCTATCAATATTTCATATTGGGTTATGACATTTTTTCTACCACACCCACATTTTTTCTGTTTAAAAGAAAATTCTGCCTCAGAATGATGCCCCTAGATTTTAGATTGAATTAGCCACTAATAAAATAAACCAAACACTGAAATATTTCCGTTGACTAAAATCTTTTGTAAATGAAGGCAACTTTAAAGACATTTAAAAGCACAAGTACTTGTTATAGGTTCACATTTTTTATAGACTTTATAGAATATCAAACCGTAAAACTATTACCGTGGTATTAATTTTTTAAGGTGAAAAAACTACAGGGCAAATTTAGCATAGTAACCTTTTAAAGAGTAGTAGTTTCTATAATTTTGACATGCAGTTTAACCCTTTCTTAACGTCAGAACTATGAATTATAATGTGTCCTTCCTGTATGTTCCCAGGTTCAGTACCTTAAAATACAGGTTTTAAAATTATACAAAAGCACTTTTTAGTAAAAGCTTTGTTATAGGGACCAGAGTTGTTAATTATTAGGTAAGATCATGTATCCCATGCAGTGACAGGATTGCTATTTCCGACCATGTGTCTGATTATGTTGGAGTGATTCTATCACATTTTCTAGGAATAGAGGCTAACTTTCCTATAGAAATGACTAAATATAATGCCTGTAAATACTTTACAAACTCATTCTAAGGAATGTGTCATAAATGCAGAAATAAATCAAAACCTTTACATGTAAGCGGGCGGGACGGAGCGCTGTAGAAACTGACAATTAAGGTGTTCATTATTGATACATTGGTTAATTGCATTGGGACCAGATACATGTTTGTTTCAGCTGTGCACCACAAGCTTTTCTGTTGGGGCCAACCCTTTCATAGAGTGTGACCACGGTGTCTGGATGGAGACGTTTCCTTCCTCCGCTATTGAAAAGTAAGGTGAAGCTTTTTAGTTGTTAGGTTTCCATCCCTAGTGTGAATTGTATGCTATTTTAATAAATATTCTTTTGGTTAACAGGGCAAGCATGGAGAGATTGTGACCATGTTAAATCGACGTCTTGCCTAGAGGTAGCCCGTTTTATTGTGTTTTATAACTTCTATGTTTTTGTGTGTTCTTATGGATACTAATGTTTCTTTTGTATTTTTAAGTTTTGTGTCAATCATCGTTTCCTTGGTAAGAGAAACTACAGTTTCACTGTCATTGTAAAAGACAGTGTCTTCTTTATATCTCTTTGCTTCTGTTGATTGTTTTTGTTGTGCGCAGTGCCTTGACTTCCTGTGAGTATCAACCTGGTGGATGGAATCCAGTGCCTATTATTTGGGTGCAACTATGAATACTGAGAGTAATATTTTATGTCTATATTGAAGGTCCTAAAATTAGATATTTAGTTTATTTCTCGGCAATACCTGGCAGTAAATGCTACTGGAATCCTATTAGTAGTAGATAATTAGTGTGTGATTTGAAGTTCACTTTTGTTGATTATTAGAGCACTTGTTGTAGCGATTTGATTCTATTATTTAGGATCCAGCTAGCCTTTCTTTGCCAGAGGTGCTGCGGATTACTACACTGTCCATTATTCCACTGTGTAAGTTCCTATCTGTTAGCAAAGATCTCCAACTAGTGGCGCAAGGTGGTACTGCAACTGCCTGAATCCAGCCCTATTGTAAAACTATTTTGTTTTGTTTTGTTTTTTTTTTTACTTTGTGTTTGTAGTTATCTGTTTTATTTACTTTACAGGTGTCCAGTGTTCAAAACTGAGTCACTTAATAAAACATTGGTACTTTTGTAAACTTATACCTATTTCCTTGGGTCGTTATTTACTTGATGAGGGTCTATGTGGGGAATTTAAACTGTTTATCATCTGTGAGTATAATTCTGAAAGAGAGTATTTTGGGGCTCCTCTAGCCCATGGCATAGTCAAGATAGTTTTTAACCTGTAATTTGTCTAAGGCATTGTGGTTCTGGTCTGTTCTCACCTGCTGCCACATTGCATTTGTATGCTCCACCACAATAGGCATGCAGTACAACCCATACAGAAAACTCATATTTATAATATATGGAATATATGTTTAATATATGATGCCCATATATTTATCACATTAATTGTCTAATTCATTTTCCCTATAGCCCGAATCACCTCACATAGTCCCTGCTATTTAGCACACATTTTGGAGGTTCGAATATGTGGAGTTTTGTTGTAATGCTGCTGTTGCTGGTGCTGATTTTAGCAATCTCTGAGTAGAAGCACATGCTGCACTACATTTTTGGACGAGCCTTTGTGCTCATCCCACCCCTCTCTTATCAGACTGAGGATGCCGCGAGGCTGTCAGCCATACAAGAGCTCGAAGGGGGAGGACCCTGTCGAACTCTGCAGCACCTCTTTCACTGCAAAAAATTAGTGGGAAGAAAAGTTGCCCAATGTTTTTACTCTTGGTTCCACCAAACTGTCTGTCTGTGGATGATAAACAAAAGTCCAGATGGAATGTATTTTTTATATTTTATACACTTGCTGTAACATTTGAGACAAAAAGTTATTTCCATGATCTGTCAATATCTCTTTGGGGATCCCTACTCTAGGCATAATCTGCACTAATTCCTTTGCTATTGCAGCTGCACTAGTAGACCTCAATGGAACTGTCTCCGGGTATCATGTTGCATAATCTACCACTAGTAATATATGAGTATACCCGGAATCAGAAGGTAGCAAAGGGCCCACTATGTCCATTGCAATGCGCTTGAAGCGAGTGGAAATGATTTGCAGTGGGACCAAAAGGGTGTGGCACACTCGACCCGGAACTACTTGCTGGCAGTCTGGGCATGTGGCTACATATTTCAACACTTCATTATGAAGCTCTATCCAATAAAATTGAGCCAATATGCATTGCCTCTTTTTAGCAGCTTTGAGGTGCTCCGCAAAAAGGGATATCATGTACCAGCCTCATGACCTCGGGCTGACAAAACGGGGGAACCATCAATTGTGTTACAGGCTGTCCTGTGCCCGTGTCATGGTTTACCCTATAAAGTAAATGCCCCTTAATAATGAAGTGTGGATATACTAGCCGCCTAGCACCTTCAACATCCTTTCTTCAATAGACCGGACCTGTTCTCAAGCATGCACCAGTGTGGGGTTGTTGCTTTGGCCCCACACTAAGTCCGCGCTTCAGTCCCACGTGTCTGGTATATTGAGAGGGGTTGGAGTAACATCTGTCCTGGATGTTACTCCAACCCCTCTCAATATACTCTCGGTCACACTGCGTACCAACTCCCTTTGAGTGGCGTTTGAGACCATCCAAGCTTTCTCCCACTAGACCCCAGCCTCGTTTCAGTGATGCACCTTCCCATTTTTCAATATGTTTCTCTTTGGGAAGAAAACAAGTCAACCTGCAGGGGGAAAATCTCACCAATCGTTTCACCTGCTGTGTCTGCCATCGTTACGTGTGTGGTCGGCACTGCCTTTTTAATCAACTGTTTAAAGTTTGGCCAGTCCCAGCCCATAATTACGGGGTGTGGCAGCCTTTCCACCACCCCCAGTATGAGGTGGCACTGTTTCAGTCCTACTGATACATATGCTTTTAAAGTGGGGAATGTCGCCATGTCTCCATGCATATAGGAGATCGTCACCTTACCTTGTGGCTGCCACGACACACCGCCCAAGAGAGGCGATTTAATTAAGGTCTGCGCACACCCTGAGTCCACTAAAGCCTGGGTGCTCACATTACCGATAACCACATCAAAGATACAAGGCCCCTGTTTCCCCGTTTCTTACCTGCTTACGACGCCAGATATATACTATAGCCTTGTCCATTTGCACCCTTGTTTTCTGGGCTGGGCTGAGCCAGTAAACCATGTGGTAACACGAACGTTGGGCAACCACCCTGGAGTGGGTCTCCCATGGCCTCTGCCACTTCCAGAACCGCACCCCTACACGTTAAAAAATGCAGCAGCAGATCTGGATGAATTATGAATACATGTGCAATACCAAGCAAGCCCAAATTTCTCATGACTGCATCCTGCGTATACTGTATATTGTAAATCTCCATGAAAATAAACAGGTTCACAATGGCAGAATTCGTCCAAACTGTTCATTGTGAACACAGGTAAAAAGTAATAATAATAATAATAATAATAATAATAATAATAATAATAATAATAATAATAATAATAATAATGTCTATTCTCGGTCTCACACTTGCTCTCAACTTCACGGCGCTGTTTCAAAATAATTATGCGTTCTTGTGTGAGTATATATTTATATTAAACATTTCCCTTCATATAAAGCTACAGATATTATTTATTTATTTTTTTCAAAATAGGCAGTGTTAATACCGGGTATGTTAAACTGTATAACAGAGCAAGTGTAGTAATAAAATATGTCTTTAAAAATAGTTTGCCGAGGCTGTCGTTAGTTTAGACTAGACTGTAGAAAGCGTTCAATAACGCCTAGTTATCACTCTTATGAATTGCAACTGCTGTTAAAGCATCTTAATGATCTCAATGATCTCTTATGAATCATGTGTTCCTGTTTTCTCATTTCGACAGGTGTTAACCCTTTATGAATAGAGCCCTAGTGTGTACATACAACTGTCTCCACTATGTCCTCTTAACATAGGATAATAAAGACACCCCTCTACCTTTAAATGGCTTCACTTGGTAAAAGCTCAATTAGATTTCAAAGTTATTTAGCGGTTCGGGGTGCATGTGGTAATTGGCATATCACTCTGGGTTCTCTATTGGAAGCAATAGGTTAAAAAAATCACATACTATTAATTTCAGTTCAATTAAATTATTTATTTTAACCCAGATGATAAACTGTTGTGATGTATATCTCATTTTCAAGAGAGTCTATACAACAACTGCTCACAATCACACTCAATCCATTTCAAACAAGTAACAAGTTAAAATGACAATAAAAGCTATACATTTCACAGAATGTTGCCAACATTATTCATGTTTATAACTGGCCTAGCATTGAAAAAAAGTCTCAAGCAGGCAACGTATTCCAAGCAGTGGCACCGGAACAATTTTTAAAGTGATAGTGCTGAAAGCCATTCAACAAAACTGTAATCCCTGTATATGATGGAAGCCATGCAAAGCCAGGGGGTGCTTCCACACCCCCAGCACCCCTAGTTTCAGCGCCCATGATTCAAATTATAAGGGGCTTGGAATGCAAAAACGCTCTCATTGTAGTACTCAGAGATGGCTTCAGCATATTTAACCTAATGGTATCTGTGTGACTATCCTTATTAGTATTTATTATTTTATTGTTGCCTGGGAAAGCCCACATGAGTCATCTGTCTGTCCTGGGGGGCAATGATAGACAAAAACCGGATCACTCACATACATAATAAACCAGACGAAACATAAATTACTTTAATCAGTTATGTGTTATTTTAAAATTCAAACTATTGGGGGAAAAAAGTTAAATGTAAAATAGATTAATTGGTTTTGGTTTGGAAATAACAGGGTAAACCTCAACATAGAATGATTGATATGCTGTAAAACACTGCATTGTTGAAGTACTGCACCATAATGTGAATTTCTGGAAATTGTGTTTAATATTTGTCTCTGTCTTGTGTTTAATATATACAGAGACAACAAATATATATATATATATATATATATATATAAGATATATATCTATATATATATCTATATTACAGACTGTAAAAAGGCGAAATAATCCGACATTTTTCGATTTATTAGGCTATAGGCATGTAACGTTCTACAGGCACTGTAAATTGCAAGATGTTATGGTTCTCTTGTTACCAATACATTCTGTAATAAAAAAAAGTTTAGTGTTTAGGAAAATGTACATTTACCTGGCTCACCTGTATTAAGATCCGTGTGGGCGGGTACTTTTGTCGTGTGTGAACAGCTTGCGGTTCACATAAGTGTACACTCGACAAGCAGAGAGAGAGAGAGAGAGAGAGAGAGAGAGAGAGAGAGAGAGAGAGAGAGAGAGAGAGAGAGAGAGAGAGAGAGAGAGGAGTACTCCTCAGGTAAGTCTTGAAAAACCGCCCGTTTTAATAATTATTATATATAATTGTGTGTATCATATTATCTGTTACAGTAACGTAAGCAAGCTTATTTTGTAATTAAGCATATGCTGGTATCTTGTGCACATTATTTACCATGTACTTGCTATTATTAGGCTGTAAAGCATTCGTTCAGTTTTCAGTGGCCTTTTCTATTTAATGACCCATGTTCAAAAGTCTAAAAGTTTATGTTTTTATTAATGTAAATTATTTAACCTGCCCACGTTTACTTGATGTAAACGCTAAAGATAAAATTGTTATGGTGTGTTCATAACGTTTGTTTCACTTTTATTACAAATTTGATTTGCAGCAGAGTATTGGCGCCTGTGTTAAATGTTTATGACTTTTGGATCTCTGTTTGTAAGTTATTGTATGAGACTGTAATCGATTTAAAAAAAAAAAAAAAAAAGAAAGAAAAAAAAAAACCCACGTCGGCCTACAACTCTTCACATGTAGCAACTCGCAGAGCAGGCATGAACATTTATCTGCAGTTCTTTTAGAATGTAGTGAAACAGTTTTTTCCTTTTAGGGAAAATCAGCCTGTCCATATACAGTAGCACAATATATAGATAGTATTTATACATTACTGCCTGTAATTAAGATTCTGCACCGATAAATAGGACTTTTAAGTAATGCAGGTAAAGTTTATTAAAAAGTACATCTACCCCATTTTCAGTACAGTATACTGACGAACATTACCATGCATTTTTTAGTTTGTTGTTGTTTTGTTTTTAAATACTAGAAACAAGCATATATAGAATACCTAGCCTGTTTTAATTAAATTCTAGTGTTTATATAATTTCAAAATATTTTTCAATGGGTGCTTTAGAAAAAAAAAACGTTGTCTTGAGGTACTTTGGAGTACAAGGCTTTGTGAATTTTAAACTTGTGTAGTATTAGATGAGTAATAGTTATAGACTGGTTTGGTCACTATGAAAAACACCTGAGGCTGCATAATTCACAGTGTATTTCTTGACATAACCATAACTCTAAGCAACCCTGTAAATACCAGGTTTAAAATGAAGTCCATGACTTTTTATGATTTTTAATTAAAAGTTTATTAATGTTATGTCTGTATGGTGGTTTAAAAGATAAGACTCTGTAGATCTCATGCAGACAAAGCAATGCTGCTTACATTGGCCGATCCCTTTAGCTGCCACAGTAGTGCCACACTAATCTGCATGTGCTTGTTATACAGGAACAAACAGTAGATGAGTGTTGCTACATTAGTGTCATAAAAAAAAATAGCTTACATAGTAATCGGGCTATGGTCATGCACAGCTGCAGGTTATATGTTCTTTCACATTTTTCATTTTTATAGAATTCAAGTGTTCAAAAAATATATTTTTCAAAACGATTATTTCATTTTCTCAGGTTTTCTGCTTACGAAATGACTACAGCTACAGAATATGGAGCCACTTCTTGGGAGCTCTGTGTGCAATTGGAGCATCAGTATGAAGGCGAACCAAAGAAGTTTAATATCAGAGTCACAGGAGACCTCCACATTGGGGGGCTGATGCTCAAATTAGTCGAACAAATCCGTAAGTCATGTTCTCACTCAGTTGCTTAGGAGAATATATCTTCAAAATCTTTGATTTTCAAACTCTTGGTCTGACACAACCAGACCAATGTGATGCACATTTCTTGTAGAGTATTAATTGGCAGAGAAAACGTAATTGATAAATAGATCAGAAATTAAAGGATAACTGCACTAATCCTTTAATAAAGTCTTTGCATGGATCAATGCAAAACAAACCATGTTTAATATACATTGGGGCCTGTGACACGGTACCCCCGACCATGGGCGTATTTTTGGTTTATTTTGTGTAGTTTGGGTTATGTATCATGGGGGAGTTAATGTATATTGGTATGTGAGCACAGGGATGTGGGTTTGTGTGTGTGTGTGGAATAGTGTTGACAGGGAGGCAGTTAAAATCTTACCTGTAAAAATGTGTGGGAGTCTGGCTGGAGCCGTGAATTGAATAAATGATTAATTAAGGCTCTAGCCACAGCTGTATGAATAGGATGATCACGGGTGAGAAAGGGCTGTGTGTTTGGAGCGGAACAAGTGTTGGGAGGTAAAGCAGTTAAAGCTTAAATATAAACAATTGCTATGTGTGCTGGTTGTACACCAGCACGTACTTGTTTGGTTTGGTTTCATGTCTGTTTTGTTTGTCTATTTGTTTTGGCCACTGCTGTTTTTTTGTTTTTTTTTTTAAATAAAGAAACCAGTGAATTGGTGTCTCGCACCGCAGTGGTTGCCTTTGTTGTGGGTTACTTCTTCCGGGTCTAACGTCACCACACAAGCCATCCTGTGACAGACCCTTAAGTCTGTAAATAATGCAGAATCTCGACACTTTTATACTGAAAGAGAGCTGGAAAAACGTAACAAAAAGCATCAGTTGTTTTTCTGAGTAATTGTCCTATTATCACATGATGGTTCAATATATAAGTCATTATAAAGTTACATCAAACATGATAGCATAAAATGGAATAATGTGAAAATGTATTTGGTCAACTGCAATGACCATCACTTGTCGTAGCTACAGTAAGTAGCATTGTTTTTCTAAGGCACAGTGGTGAATGAAAAGGCGTAGGAAGGGAAGCAGTAACAGACAAGTGTAGTGCCAGATACCATGTTTTAAAATTAAAATACAGGTTTGCTGTAGCATGGGTTTCATTGAAAGCTGCACATTTGAGATCTTTACAGTAAATGAAAGTGCACAACTAACAGTTTATGGAATTATTTTGTTACAATAATTGTTTCTGCTAAAACCTCTTAAGTCACCGTTTAAAGAGAGTTTCAATATTCTAAATGTAGCTTTACATGGCATCTTTCAGTGGGAACCATCTACTCTTAACCTGATTTTGTGAGGTTTCTAATTTCTTATTAGCCACCAATGAGACCATGACTTAAACAATCAGGTCAGACTGTGTCTACATATTTTATCCTTCTTCTGTATTGATTTCAAGGTTGAAGCTTTTACCTAAGGTAAGGATTAGGATTAACTTGATGGGTTTGGCTGACTTAGACTTAATCAGGTATTACTGTCTTTGAGTCAGTTTGAACCTATTCTTCAACTTGTTACAGTCATTTCCTGTAGGATTGGTACAATTTATGAAAATGTATTTGTACAAATATGCTGATTTGTACAAAGGTTGGATAAGTTTGCAATGCTTACATAACTACAGACAACAGGAAACATATCACTAAACATACACCCTTAACACATAGATTTCCTTGTTTGGATTGATTTAAAAATATGTACAGACCTGCAATATATTAAAGTTACGAAACACAAAATTGCAGAATGTTATAACAAAGCATTGGCCCCAATCACCCAAAATATCCACCTACAGTTTAATAACAGATCTATGAGCATAATTAATGGCAAGCACACATTGGCATGATTCACTGTATTCTATCTCTGGGTTACATTGAGTCTTAAGGTAACATTTTTCTTTGAGTTTTTTCATCGCTTTCGGCACTGCTTTACCCCTTAACTACATAATAGCTAAATAAAGAATGTACCAGCCCCACCCTCCCCTAAGTACAAACAACAGTACACTTTGAGATCTATTAAGTTCATCTAAAGAGGTGTGGATCTAAGTACTGCCTCCATTTAAATCATTAAAGGAAACAAATTTTCTGAAAACCAACAGCTATATATTAATATTGAAATCTTAATGGAACACAACTGTGTACTTATCTTATTTCTGGCCACTCCTGAAAACCAGACACTGGGGTCTGTTTTAATGATCTCAACAGTGCTCCTATTTAGTTATGTATTATGTATTGACCCAGTACAATAGAAAACACAAATCTCGGCAGATGCATTAGTAAATTGAAATACCATATGACAAAAATGAATATAATAATCTACTTTTTTTGTTTTTTTTAAATGCAAATAAACTTATATACACTTATTTATTCCTGATTTAACACACCCCTTATGTTTTGAAAAAGTAGGATGTAACACAGACTGGACCTAGTTTTATTTTGAGTCAGTGTTTATTCATTAGGATAACTCATTGTACGTCATCATCTTATCAGACAAAATAGTTATGCAAAGCTTTGATTACGCAACTGATAGATTATTAAAGGTCATACTGATGGAGTACCTCATGTCTTCCATTATGATGTCACACAAACAAAGTACATTATATTGCAATTATAAAATGGCTTAAAAAAATCTAAATGTGATTGAACTAGAAACTAATAGAAAACAAGCATAATCATATAAGATTGCTATAACTTTTGGTAGCAGTAGTTTTCATTCTAATTTAATTCTGTTGAGACAGACACGGTTGAACCTCACACTAATGAAACAAAGGGAATAATTTACAGAAATTCACAAAGTAGACAAAAAAAGTGACTCTTAGTCAAGATGATTTATGTGCAACCATTTAAAAATAATACATCCTCATGGTTAATACAAAAATTGTTTTTGCTTTTTTTATTTCTAGAGATACCTCAAGACTGGTCAGACTACGCTCTTTGGTGGGAACAGAAGAACTGCTGGCTGTTGAAAACCCACTGGACACTGGACAAATATGGAGTCCAGGCTGATGCTAATCTTCTCTACACACCTCAGCACAAAGCTCTGCGGCTGCAGCTGCCAAATATGAAGACTGTAAGGCTGAAGGTCAGCTTCTCCGCTAAGGTTTTCAAGGCTGTCACTGAAATCTGCAAAACCCTAAGTAAGTCTTTCATAAGGAACATATAAAATACTATATTCCTTCACATTTAAGACACTCGAATTTAAGATGCAGCCCAAATTTCCCACCTTCAAGTGAGGAACAAATAAAACATCAAATAAAGCTGCATTTACAAAGATGCAACCTAAATTACGCATATATGATAACAACTTATGGAGGCAGTTTGCGGCAGTCTGCTGTCACACAGAGCATTACGGTTATGTGCTGCTTCTCATTTCCAGTTGTGATTACTCACGTGTTTTCTCCATTTTTGTGAGCTGTGGTATTGCTTGGCACGTCGAAAACTATGGGGGCCTGATCAACATTTCTGATCTGTCCAAGCTGGTACTGTTTGTTAGTATGGAGCCTCATAACGAAACACTAAAATTGTAGAAGCTTCTCTTCTAATTCCTCGCAAAGGTAATGACTCTTCATTGAAAATGGCTGCCCATATGTCATGGATGATTTGAGATTGGGCAATGACGTCTTTGTTTGACTTTTCTCTGCAGGCGTTGCTGTTTGTGTACTCGAGTATTCACATCTTTTGTTGGCAATTTTAATATACTATACTTATACTATACTTGAATTTAAGACGCAGGCCATTTTTTCGAAGGAATACGGTATACCAATATACCAAATAATGCAATACAGTAAAAAAGGTAAATGTTTAAAAGTTAACAGATGTGCTTGTACATTATTTTGCTTTTTAAATTTCTGCTAATCAAATTTAGCTGGAATTTTCAAGTTATGAGAACACTGATGAAATAATTAGAAACCCTAATAGGAAACCAGACAAATTTAACTGCGATTTGAACTTAAGAATCTGCATCACATATTTACTTAAAGGTTTATGGTTCATAGTCTTAAGGTCGTAGTAGCTAGAAGCCATACTTTTTGTGTCTTGAGCTGGGCAGCAGGTAAGAGAGGTGTCTGGTCTCTCAGCTAACTGAAGTGAGTGATGCCTTACAGCAGTCTGTTATGAAAAACCGAAGGCAATTCACAGCTTATATTTTTAAACATAATAAATATAGCGAGGGTTTATAAGAGGGGTTGGGGATCTTCTTCAGTGTATGCAGTACAATGAGAAATTATTCCATAAAAAGCTACCAAGATATTTTATGTCTGTTTCTTCAGATCTAAGGACTTGGATGGTACTCACAGCGCTGTAAACTACATGGGCATTTTATTTCCATATTTGACATGTTCAGTATGGTGTTAGAGCTCACATCACTCAGAATAAAGGATATATATGTATGCATTTAAGTGGTTAAACTATTGATTTAGTTGTAATGTGTTATTTGATGTGCATCTGAAGGGGATAATGTGTCAGACAGTATACCTTTTTTTAATTAACTGTCCATTTACAACAGGTGCCTAACTTGTATGAACATTTGTACTGTAACTGCAACCACTATTGATCACTGTTACCATAGTCTTTAAGGAATGGCAAATGTCCCATAGGACAACTGATCAGTATATGTACAGACAACTAGGTAGTAGGTTAAAAAAGGATGGCTGCTGGACTGTGACATGCATAAGCTTCAATCAAAATGCAGTATAACAAGCTGTTTGAGGTTGTGTCTTTATATGGTGTCCACTTTATATGGATCACCCCCTTCCTAACAGATTAATAGATTATTATGTTTTCCTTTAGAGGTGGAGGACACAGCTGCAGTCTTGTGTAATTCCCTGCAAGTTGGTGCTTGTAGTTACAGTGAAACAAAGAACAGTTTCTGGATTAAAATGCCTCCTGTCTGCTGAGTTAATTCTCAACATAAAGTCAAATAATAACTTTTTGTAACTCAAAAATCTTTTTATTGTATGGAAACCAGGTGTCATTAGTTTTACTTATTTGCTGACAAAGTCAAATCATCTGAAAGTGTATAACATTTTCAAACACATTTAAACTGTTTAGATAGATATATAACTGACACACCAAATGTCATTTTCAGTGTGTTCGTTTGGTTTCACATTGAAAAATAAATTTCTCAAAACGTTAGTCTTCTGATTCTATAGGGCTTTGTGAACAAAGTTTTCATTTATTTAAGGAATATAGTTTAATCTGTTTTAATCTTTAGGTTAAATAAAGTTTTCATATACTGTTGTGAAAGAAACTGACAAACATTTAATGAATATACAACTTATAGAGTCTACAGCAAACAACAGAGCTTTTAAAATGTATGATAAGATTGATTTAGTTCCTGTGTAGCCCTATCTCCAGACTGATTATTTTGAGAAATATGGCAGGATTTGTTTGTGCGATATGAACTAAGAACATAAATTCATGATAGATTCCATCTTAAACCCTCAATCTAAAATTATGAACTGACCCAGTCAGAATTGAGTTTACATTACTCTTTTTGGAAATTAAAACCTAATTATTTTGACTATAAATTGTAAAAAATACTGTAATACTGTTACGTAATTAAACCTTAAATAAATAAAACAGAAGTAAGTTTCGGAAAAAAATGAGAGGAGACTAGCACAGAAGAATGCAGATCATTAGTAAAGAGTAACTGATTGGCCTCTAAGGCTGGGAAGCAACTGTTACTTTCCCAAGAGGAACCTAGAGTGTTGGAAAATAAGAACATGATAGAGTATTAGGATAGATTTGGCCGGGGGTCCCCTGTGGCAATTGGGAACTCATGGCCGACCTCTAAGGTTAGAAAATGAGCTTCACTTGCCCCACAGTGGAAGACCGTTGCAGAAGTGGGGCAGAGTAGTTGAGGAAGAGGGGAGGCTGGGAAAAAAAAAAAAGCAAGATAGAGAATAAGGGTGCATTCCCAGGTTTAAATAGGGTGATGAATTGATCATTTTGGCAAGGGTCAATCCCTAGCTCCCGCCCCCCGAATCACAGTAAGATTAAAATTAATTTACAGTTGTCTGCTTGGTGGATGTGCCATTCATGTCAAGGTACAATACTACCGGGTGAAAATTAAGTGAAGTTGTTCCAATCTACCTGCACATGTGAAAAGTGAATATACTGTTATCCAGAATGTTACGGTAGGCAGTTTACTTGTTATTGTAAGAAATCCTCAGGAAGAACATTTTCTGTTCCAACATAGAAATTAACAATATAAAGGTCGACCGATTTAGTTTTTATTTCAATTCAGAACTAAAAGAATTTGATCAACCACACAATTATGTAATGGTAAGAAATTTGTTTTTCATAAAAATAAGAAAGATCACACAACGGTCCAGGTGTATCGAGGTATTGATGTCAAAATACATTTTTATAATAGTTGTAAACAACATAACAAACTTTTGTGTCCTTAAATAAGCCTTCTGAGCTGTGTGCTATTTTTATTGATATGTTCCAATTTTCTTTATTTGCCTTTCACAAGAGTGGGTCCTTAGATCTGATCAGTGTTCTGTAACACTTAACCTTAGTGACAGTCTTAGTTACCTTTTTGAAAATTGGAATGTGTAGGGAAATGCAAAGGAGCACGTCAGTAGATGAAGATCTCTGGTCATTGGTGCTTGGTCTTTCTGTCCCTTAACTCCAGAATATACAACAGGCAGGCATAGGTCTGCAGTATGAGGAAATTTACCCTCTAGGCTTGTCCAGTCTGGAACATGTCCACGCAAACCCTCCCTGCATTCCTGAATTTCAGCCTTCAGACTGCTCAAGATTGCTTTAACATGTGACTTCATACCTTTATAGGCAGCCAGGTATGATTGCAATGATCAGATACAGATAATAGTAACAAGTCCAATCATTAAGGTGGAATAAAAGGTTAAGTTTCCAAAACTTTGTTAAGGGTTTAACATCTGTACATAAAGCATATTTAATTGTTTAAATACCTAAAAAATATGTATATGTATATAAGATGCTATGGACAGATATCTCTATCTAAATTCCAGATATCAGAAGGTCAGAGGAGCTGTCCCTACTAAAGCCACTGGATGAACCACAGAAAAAGAAGAAGAAAAAAGAGAAAAGCAATGATCCAATTATTGAAGACATTTTAAATTTGGACAACACTGCGGTCACACCAGGATCTGCAGGTAAATCAGATTGTATTGGAGTAAAAGTATCCAAGGATTGTGTTTAAATGTGTTGTATGAAAAGTGTTTACCTTCTCTACTGTTAGTTGAGCCAAAGACAGGGCTATATTCTGCTGCAAGATCAATTGGAGGGCTTTTGACAGGTAGCAAAGATCTGTATTAGAAGCCTGTGTTGTCACTGTCCAGCACTGTTTTCATTGTTGAACCAATCATTAACCTTCTACAGTACAAAACAAAATGCCAACAACATATTTAAATCTGTAGTGCATAAATACTGTGCTTTGCATTCAGCAATAAATTAAGAGATGTTGATCAAAAAGGCAAATTTAAATCAGAAAAGCAGAGGAAAATGTTAACGCTGCATACGTCTACTGTATTAGCAACATTCACTATAAAACTGTTTTTCATGTACAATACTAACAACTAGCTACTCTGTAATCATTTATTATTAATATCTTTAATTGAGGTGCTGAGGTCTCCATGGTATATACTGCACTATACATTACTTTTGTGGAAAACATCTGAAGGAATCGTATTCATTATACACGTCATGACAATTTTACTGCATGTCAAAATGAGTGGCAATATGTATAGACAAAATAAGTGTCTGCTTGATTATTACAGATAATTAAGTTTTGCTGTTCACTCTATAGACCTTGGTGTTACTGTTAGTGGTATAGAGACACAATTATATAACGACAGCAATCAAATTCCCACATTATCCTTTGCAATTAGTGTTGGTTTAATTACTGTTTTCATAAAGGGATAATATACATGTAAATATGTTAAGTTGCTGAAGCCAGTGTTTGTTCATTCTAAGGATTCCTGCAACAATGTTAGACAGATGAACCAGTTCAATTCATGAACCCTCAATTTGTTACTTCCTCAGATCTCAAGAGCAGGTTTTGGTCTGTTTAGTAATTGGATTTGGCCCCTCCATAGGGAAATAAAAGGTGCTGCAGAAAGTTACGTTGATGTGCACTGTGCTGTAAAACATCCTTTCTTCTCTGTGATCATTCACATTTCTGTTAAAATCAATTGCAGAAGAGCAGGGGTGATAACCCCAAGTTTCATAGATCATTTTGTCATATGTCAGTTCTGGCCTGGCAGAATCATCCTACTCTAATAATCAGCATGCAACTTGCACATTTCATCCCACAAGTTATGAAGCCTAAAACTGATTGGGTGTCTTTTTGTTTCCTCACTAGCAAGCCCTGGTCTGTACAGTAAAACCATGACACCTATATATGATCCAGTCAGCGGAACTCCAGCGTCTTCTACTATGATGTGGTTCAGTGACAGTCTTCTAACAGAACAGAACTGTAATGTCCTGGCTGTCAGCCAGTCAAACTGCCCACCTGAAAAACTAGCAAAGCTTTACCAGCCACTATCTTTAGTAGACAAAGCAGCAATAAATGCAGGGTAAGAATGCTTGTTACAGGGCTTAATTGGGTGATTTAAACTTACTGTTACTAATAATGCTAATACATAAATATGTAAACATTTTGTAATATTACAAGTTGTATAAACTACAAGAGTTCACTGCCTTATTATCTAACAATTGCTGTGTGCCATAAAGATTGGTATCACTGACTGACTTGTCATAAAACTTCAATTAAATGTGACCGGCGATTATTTGAGACCAAGCAATTGTTTGAAGTTTTACGGTGAGTACGTTTATTGTGGAATTCAGGTGACACTGTAACCATAAGAGAGCAAAGCTGAAGTATAAATACAGTGTAATGGTGCAACATTCATAAAAATTGTAGCCTTATTACAAACAGTTGGGTGTTCATTATTTTTTATGTTATTAATTATTTTCTTTTTTTTATTTTTATCATTTTGCATTTGTAGATGGTTAGATTCATCCCGCTCCCTCATGGAACAAGGCTTTCAGGAGGAGGATAACCTTCTGTTGCGCTTCAAGTACTTCAGTTTCTTTGACTTGAACCCAAAAGTAAGTACCTTAAGTTATACAACTGGCATTGTTACTGTGCAGTACCCAAACACACAGAGTCTAAATCTTACAGATATGTGAACTGCACCGTGCAAAATTTTCATCTATCTATCTATCTATCTATCTATCTATCTATCTATCTATCTATCTATCTATCTATCTATCTATCTATCTATCATAAAACTCATAAGAGGAATGTTCATTTTAACTAAACCCAAAGTGTTTTGTACAAGTTTTATTAAATAAGTGGCCCATAGTGTTGTTATAAAGTTGTTAGCATGGAAGAATTCCTTTCCTTGCATTCTTTTTCAGGTTTATCGGTGCATTTACTCTAATTGGTGGCAAACAGTATTTTGTATTTTAAGATCTAATAGTTTTTTATTGCTTAGAGTGATAAATTCACTGAAGTTCAGTTGTGCAATACTGGCATCACCCACTTAATTTTCATAGGCTTTATATACCTTCCAGGCAGGAAACCAGGAACCAGTCTGACCTAGGGGTTTCAGCTTTGTCATAGGCCAGGGATTGAAAACATGACCCCTAAACCGTATGTTGTGCATCTCTAAGACACATTTCATTAGAGTGACCACACAGTACAGTAGTTTAAGAATGCACATTGTGTGGCTGAAAAGATATATTTAGCCTGAGGGTGGGGTGGGGTTTGTTTACAGCCCTGCGGCTAGCAAGGACTTTCAGATATGAGTTCACAAAATAGGTGCAGCTATGTAAAATATGTTATAGTTAATGAGTTGCTTGACAGAATATTTGCCAGTTGCAGTACCTATAGCCAGGTGGGAAGAATAAACATGCTGTTCAAATATATTTATGGACAAGTGTGGCAGGGTGAAAGCATAAGGCACATATGCGTTGGTGTGGGGAATAATGGGTTGGCAGGGAGGGGGTTAAATTCCTCCCTGTCAGAATATGTGTGAATGTGGCTGGAGCCGTGAATTGAATACATGATTAAATGATTAATTAATGCTGCAGCCACAGGTGTATAAATAGTTTGATCACAGGTTAGAATAATGATTAAGGTGAATGTTGGTGAAGGTGAAGGTCTGTGTGTTGTATTTACGTCCGTTTCTGTGTTTATTTATGTTTTGTAAGTTGTTGTATACCCTTTTGTTTTGGCCATTGTGCCTTTTTATTTTGTTAAAGTTGTTTTAGTTAGTGTTTTGTCTGTTTTGTTTTGATTAAAAAGCACATTAGCACATTTAACCTTGCAGCTTTTTGTGTCTAAAAATAAATATTTATACCTGTCAACACTAGCAAGTTGCTGTTTCCTATGTTCTAAATACCTTTGAGAATAATGTGGTTGTGGGTGGGGGTAAGCCCGGTCTATAACACACCATAACATTAAGTCAAAATAGTCAATAATATATGTTTTATATATTAAGAAACATCTGCTACAAAATCTATATTCCGGCAGCTCTTCCATTCAGAGTGCAGGCCATCGTTCCATTAAAAAAAAAAAACAAGCAATTCATCACATTTTAGGCCTGCTTTTCAGTCATATATGTGAACGCGCAAAGGTACCTTAAACTGCAAATGTGAATGGGGTTGCAGACCTAAATCTGAGGCGGCCCTGGGCCAGCCCAGCCATAAACTACCCTTGCACTGTGTGTATGCATTGAGTGTATTTTAATTTAAACTGCTGCCCTTTTATCCACAAAATTATATATACTTTATATATAGTAATGTAAAGTTTTTGTTTACACTTGGATAATACATTTAATATTTGACAAATACATTCTTACAATACCAATTATCTTTGTCTTTGGGCATTGTTACTCAAACCAAACATTAAGTTAAAGGGCTTGTCAGTATTTTTACTTTGTTTGTTATAACTTTAGTATAAGTAGTTAATGGTATTTTTTTCCGGGGAAAAAAAAAAAAAAGCTAATAATGATTGGGAATAAAATAAACAAATATATGAATGTTTTTGGTTATTGCTATTTAACGGTTAACTGATAGTTGTTGAAAACCTCGAAAAATTAATTAATTTTGTGAAACTTTAATTATATTCTGATGGATTTATTCCTGCTTTGCTCGACAGTACGATGCTGTCAGAATAAACCAACTCTATGAACAGGCACGGTGGGCAATACTTTTGGAGGAAATTGAATGCACTGAAGAAGAAATGTTCATGTTTGCCTCACTGCAGGTATGTACCTAACCTTCAGTTGTAAAACCTGATTTGTTTTGTTTTTAATGTTAGGGAAGAACAAGCCTTGACAAGAACATAATAGAGCAGTCAGGGCCTTATTATCCCACCTAGCAAGTATCAGATTTCAGTCTCAAAATCTTCTGAGAATGTTTTTCAGTGCAACCAATGTGTAAATCCATCCCTTTTATTGTTTGAGAAAATGAAAACATGCAGACGCAGAGAAAAGTATTTAGGCAGTTTAAAATAAAAAAAGAGAGAAAAACCACAAAGTGATTGAAATATATACATTAGAGATTCAGTTTCATATTAAAACAACAAATTATTACAATAAAAAATAAACACACAAAAACTAATTTCATACTTTGACAAAAGCATTTGGGCAATCAGCATATTTCGTATGAAACCCATTTGTTGCTAATTATTGAAAATTGTGATTGAAAACCAACACCTAATGATAATTATAGAATAAAAATAATTACATAATTATCAAGTGCTGAAAAAAAATAGTCAACTGGTGATTAAAATAAAGCAACAAAATGGTTAAAACTAAAAAGCACGGCAACAATCTCAAAATGGCAATGATACAACTAAAATTAAAATACCAGAAAAATAGCAAAAAGACTTGGTTAAATTAGTTTTTGCATGTTATGTACTAATTTGTTGTTTTATTATAAAGCTGAATCTCTACTTTTAATTTATATCTTTCAATAAAACATATAAAATTATAGAAATCACTTTCTTTGCGTTTTTTCTCATTTGCCCATGCGACTGTATGTGATATTATGCTGCATATGTATTTGCAGCTGTAATTTCTTACACTGATTGTTTACCTTGCTGTTGTTTTAAAGTTAATGATAGGGCACCCACAGTTGACACTGCAGAGAATGACAAGATGGCTGTAGAAAACTGGCTATTAGGCTTGTCACAGACAATTTTTTGTTTTTAAAGACAAAAGTTAGTGTATTCTTTTTTATGTTAACAAATACTATAATGTGCAGTTGACAAGGATAAACAAGACATTTATTCTTTTTTTTTTCAGTACCATATAAGCAAGATATCCAAGTCTTCTGAACCGCAAAGTTATTCAAATGAGCCTGACATAGATGAAGTAGAAGCTGCCCTAGCTAATCTGGAAGTGACACTTGATGGACCACATTCAGACAGAATTCTGGTATGTCATTGTTTTTTCATTTCTTGAATAATTAATAATCAATAGCTACTTGTTAGCTTCACCATAGGAAACTAGACCAGATCTTGCAGCCTGGTAAAAATGTGTTGGTTTACACCCTGACTATATTGGACATTGCATTAAATTACATTGCATCTGCACACAAGGACAAATAAAAATTATATGGGCTGGGTGTATATTTAAGAAGTAAACAAACATGCACAGTGCAGATACTGCGTTGGGGTGTTTTTATTGTGCTGTACTTCTCTTCCAACACACAATTTCAGGATGAGTTTTCTTAATTGTACTCCCAAAGTAAATAATTAACCATCCACGTGAAGGGGGTTGTATGAGTTTAATTCCCTACGTAAAGTTTGTGACATTTATTTTTACTTCTACATTGTATTAAACATCAAGCAATCTCACGACCAGGGAGACTAGAAACAGTTCTCTGCAGCAGTCACACAATTAAAGCATGAAACTCTGAGCAATATCTTTTCATTATAAGCACCAGTTCCAGTCAATATTTGTATACTATAGTCCACTGAAATGACTATCGACTGCTTTCCAAATGTAATTTCTAAAGGGAAGTTGTTTTTCTTGTTCACCTTAGGAGGACATCACTGATATACCAAAGCTTTCTGATTATCTGAAGCTTTTCAGGTGAGTATAAGACGTCCCAGTTTAAGTTTATTTTACAGCTTAAAACCTAAATGTGTTGTAATTTCTGTAATTGTACAACTGTTCTTGTAAGATTATAGACAGGATAAAATAACTACTTAAAATACACAAATATATGTCTAATAATACCATTATTAATTTGTATGTTTTTAGGCTGATAAAAAGTCATATCATACCAATGAAAAAATAGCAATATTTTAAAAAAATATGTACTTCTCAGTGGTATACAGAAGTATACACTAGTATATTCTCCATTTAAGTATCCAGTAACAAATAGGTTTCTTTTTTTCTCCTCTTACTCAACACAATCTGAAATTCAAGTTTATAGAAAATGGAATGATACATATTAAAGCTGTAAAACATGTACAGGGAAATGGTTGTTCAATAATTACTTTCATTATCTTTTTGTTATTTCTTTGTTAGGCAGTACAGATGAAAGAAAGAAAAAAACCAAAAACGCTTGTTTGATATTCTATTTAAAAACTTCTTTTTTTTTTTTTGGCAATTGTCCTTCAGTGTTTTAAACAAAAATGAATAACTTCTGAGGCACACACAATTATACAGTACATATGTTTGTTTTCTTAACATCTGCACTGAAGAGGCAACAAAGAAAATGAAACTGTTACACAAGGGAGTATTAATATAGAGCTATATTGTAGTTTTGTATTTTCTTTCTTCATTTTCTCCTTATCTTTATGTTGAGCATAACACTTTCTCCCTGAGTTTACTGCAATTTGTTTTGTTAATTTTAGGCCCAAAAAGCTGACCCTGCGAGCGTATAAAGAGTACTGGTTTGTTTTTAAAGACACCTCCATATCATACTACAAGAATATGGAAAGTGCTCGAGCAGAACCCATTGAACAGCTGCACCTAAGAGGTATGTCTGAACTATACACCGCAGTTACACGGTGCCGCCTTTCATATAATTGTATCATTTCATCCCATTGAAAGATAAATTTACTAATATACGGCCAGATTTATCAAACATGTCAATTGTTTAAGCAACTACTTGTTTGATTTGATTTGTTCCTTGAACTTTGACACTCTCCCAGCAAAACATCTCATGACGGGGCTGATTTCTCATCGGCAGTGCATCACATAACACTGCCCATGACATTTGCACTTGGTGAAATAAAATGAAAAATAATAGAAATGACATGGTTGTTGTTGATACAGAGATTATGTAAAAGGGGTATTGAATTGGGCTCTAAACAGGACTTGCTTTTAATTTTTTGTATATTGAATATTGCAGATGTAAATTAACAATAAAATTATACATAGAAAATACTTGTACAACCCCTCAAGGCAGAAAAATATAGTTCTTTCAATTGCATTTCTTTAATGACGGTGTACTGACTTGTCCTAGCTTGCCTTTTGACAGAATGTGCTTAGTTGCATGTAAAAGTTTTGTCTGCTTTTAAAAAAAAAGTCTGCAATTGTATGAAATATGAAGCAAGGCAATTTCGGTATTTGTTAACAGAAACAGTTGCTGATTGTGTATGTGTGGGGAAGGCATGAGCACCTGGAACTGCTCTCATAGGTTCTCGCTGGTGTTTAATGTATGTAGATTGCCTGTCAACATCCCAATGAATTCCAAGCCTAACACTTTGGTATTGTTTTACGTGAGAGGTAGTTCTTTAAGAACCCAATGTATGTCACCATGATAATTTAATTGTCATGACTGGCGCCTGATTGGCTGGGTTATTGACAACTATGCTGAGAACCACATGTGTGGATTTGATAAAATATGTAAATTTATAAAGCAGTTCTATTTTACATGCTGTGGATGTCTCACGGTACTGATTCCTGCTTGGTGTTTATATCCATGGCAGAGGTTAATGTGTATGTTGCCATTATGAACACAAGGATCTTATGAACACTTGAATCATAGGGATTTCAAATGTATATTCATTTCTGCTGACCAGTGTTTTTCCTGAATATCCTACAGGTTGTGAAGTTGTACCCGATGTTAATGTCTCAAGCAAAAAATTTGGAATCAAACTCTTAATTCCTGTAGCCGATGGCATGAATGAAATCTACCTGCGATGTGAAAATGTAAGACCATCTTTAGTAAATGTATTTATTTATTTATTTCTTAGCAGACATCCTTATCCTGGGCAACTGTTTCAAAGTATCACATTACAGACAAGAGCAGTCATAAAATACAATAAAATCAGTTGTAAGTAATAGCAATTTCAAATGAGAAAATAAAAATACAATAAATAATTACGTTTAAGAGCGATTTCGACTAAGAGCAGTTAAACGTACAAATATTTGGTTATAACAGTAAATTCCATTAAGAGCACGTAGTAAGTACAATAAACTGATAAGAACGATTTCAAATAAGAGCAATTACAAAAAATGTGATTATGTTTGCCTTTAGAATAAAATCAAGTACAAGATACACACAATATAATTATGATTGAGAGCAGTAGTAGAATACAACAAAGTGTGGAGCAGTTAAGTGCAAGTACTGATTCAACTGGGTGCCATATAGTCCAGTATAGTCAAGAGTTGTGAGGTTTACAGATGATGTCTGAACAGGTGCGTCTTGAGGAGGTGCCGCAAGGTGGTCAGGACTGAGCAATGCTGATATCCATTGAAAGCGATCCATTTTAGTGGATTGGTGAAAATAGGAAAATGCACAAACTATCACCAATTGTTTAAAGAGTATGTATGTATATTTTTCAAAATAGAGATGGAAAGGAATTTTGACATTTTCTGGAAATTATTTTCAAGCATGAATCAATGGCTCTGGATTAAAGTATCTAATTAATGTTGTGTTTAATGATATACTTAACAATATTGTAGGCAGAAAATAATGTCATAATGTCATTGTATACATAAACTGTTGTTGCTTTCTGCAAATCACACCTATTATCTAGACATAAAATTGTAATACAAAAATGTAATATTTTGCTTAGTTATATGAATTCCACCTTTTGTTCAATCCGCATAGCATGATTGAGTTGCATAATATTACAATAATCTAATACTTAGACAAATTATGTGTAATTTCTGAAGGAGAATCAGTACGCCAAATGGATGGCAGCATGCATGCTGGCTTCCAAAGGGAAAACGATGGCCTACAGCTCCTACCGAACTGAAGTCCGCAACATTCAGTCTTTCCTGAAAATGAAGGACCTAAACTCAGCTCAAGCACAAGCTGCTCCGAATCTAGAAGCCATGGAGATGAACTCAGAATGCTTTGTGTCTCCCAGATTCGTGAAAAAGTACAAAAACAAACAGGTAGAACTGCATGTTAGGTATATTACTTGTGAATTGTGCATTTTTAGATGACATCACCCTTTCATCTTCTTGTTTATTCTATGAATCAACTATATTCTAGACACTTGATAGGTTAGAATGCCATTACGATCTGTCTGATCAGTCTTGAGGCTTTTTACATCTTTAAAGTGCCTTTAGAAAAATGTTACCCCATTTCATGAATATGAAAGGCATGGTTAGTAATGCTTAAGAAGGGATCTGATGTAATCTGGATGATGCTGAAATGTTCTAGCCAGATTATATTACTGCATAAATACGTAATTATATATTTAACCAAAAAAGTGTTTTCTGAACAGGGTCATTCATATGGTATGGAGTTTACAACCACTGTCATTTAAGATCATTCAAATAATTTTGTAGTAGTTTAAATGTATTCTGTATAGTAAAATACAATTATTTCAGTCCAGTTTTCCTCTGAATTCAAAACATGCTGTGTTATGAGTGTTTACATAACTGTAAATCTACACAACATCCTTTTGTGTTTTAAACAGCTAACAGCACGTATCCTGGAAGCACATCAGAATGTCTCACAAATGTCTCTTGTGGAAGCCAAAATGCGTTTTATACAAGCATGGCAGGCACTACCTGAGTTTGGCATCAAATACTATATTGTAAGGTACAGTAATTCTACTTACCGTGATTCATCTGTAGCTTTAAACACTCAATCACAAAACACACTTATCAGTTTCTTCTTTATGTATGCTTACTGGCATGATTTCTGATTATTTTTTTCAGAAACCTTATAGATACCAATGGGACAATATTAGAATATTGTATCTTAACAATTCTTATCAGAACCAGTTGCAGCTCATAGCATTACCTTGCTTTCCCAAACACTATGTGCATGACTGCATTACATTTAAATATCTTGAAACCTCTTAATCAGTTATGATTCACTTGTGCAGGAAAATGTCCTTAATGTAGCAAGTTTAAACAGAATTTGACAAGTAGTTTTTTTTTTAGATAAATTAAACAAACGTATGACTTACACTCAGGGAGACACACTTTTGTATATCTACCCCCATTTCATAATACTGTCAATGTGCGGTAAGAATTTTAATGCGTAATCATAATTGTACAAGGGGTTGTGTAGATATATGAAAAACTCAAATGTTTAACATACATAGGAACATCATAATCTTACACAACTGACTTCCGATAACATGGGTGAAAGTGGCCAATGATCACTTTTACAAACACATGAGGCAAAACTAATCTCTGGGGTTGTACATGCTCTCAGATGCATTCTGAGCTATTTTGGACAACTTTCAGTAGCAAATTTGAACTTGACTTTAACTTTGTGTAAAAAGAAATTCAAAAATGACTTCATTTTACCAGGTGAACCAACCTGATACATCACACATGCAGTTTTTGAAATGTAACTCATCAAACCTTTTACATGTATGCCCAATTCAAATAACATACATTTTATAAAACCTCAGCTACACAAATCATTTAATTAACCATGTATAACATGATCCTGTCCTAGTACAAATAAAAATGGTTGGACGTTTCGACCAATAAAGATTAGAACAGTGTTGGCATTAAATGTTAAAATGTGTTGATGTCACTGGCCACGTTAAATTTAATCAACCATCCTGAATTGTAGTTTTCCAGTCAGATCATTGTAATTTGTAATCCATGGTAACACTATGTAAAATAAAATGTATTATTATTGTTAATTAAGTTTTTTTTTTAAATTGACGCCAAGCCGTCATATTATAAAAAAATAGGGGATATTCAGCTAATATTGCAAAACCCAACAAACCACAAAAAAATGTATGTGAATGAATTCAGTTTGGTCAATTAGACTGTAGCAATCTGGTAAATCGGCACAAAAAATTTGCTGGCAGCCACTTTCTTTTTTTTCTAACAGGCTCTAGATAGCATGACTAGTCTTCGGTGCTTAGCAACAGCAGGTTAAAGCAAGTGTTATGGAAAACCTTCAAGGTGTTGCTTTGTGCAACAGTCTTATCACAAGGTCTTACCTTTGACCAGTTTAACTGGAGTCTGAGAATTAAGTCAATACCTTTTTATGTAATCAACACCAGAATAAAATGTTTTAGTCACTTTAATTTTATTTTCATTATTAACAAAAGATTATTTTCATCATCACAATGTTTCTGCTTAAGCATCTGGCTACTAATCCTGGGGTGGGCGAAGCAGGCGCCTGGCGATTCTGCCTGTAGAGGTCTCCACACACCAGACGTGATGCGATAAGTGACCCAAAAAAAATAAAACATGTATTTTTTTTACAAGACTTCCATACTGCTTGTGATGCGACAGGCGACACAAACGTGGCATAGATGCGATGCAAAAAAAGTAGGATTGGTGTCTAAATTTGCGATTTTGTTGCGCAACAGCTGGGAAACTGACCAATGAGGAACAGCTTCCCTTGCGTGCCTTCAGTAAGCAGTGGTAGAAGAAAAAATAATTATTGCAGGATCAGAATACCCAGATAGACACAGCAATGAGGGAGAAGATCTGACAGTCCATTTCTAGGGAACTGGATATAGCTGGTGTGTATGATTTGTTTACCTTTGCTGAAATAAGTATTCTGAAAAGCTATTATGTATTCTACATTTTTATTAGCTGTATAACAGAAATATCATACGTGTGATTTTTGTTCCAGCTGATGACACAGAGGAGAGTCGTCTATTACATCATGTCAGAATAAAAACTAAAATATGTTTGCAAGTTTTTAATTAGTATTTAATTGTAATGTTGATATTCTTGCTTTTTTTGTTTGTCATCGCTGGTTGCTTTACATTAGATTAATCTGCATGTGATTAAATACATAATATTTACAGTAAAATAAATAAAACATAATGTCATAATAAATACATAATTAAGTAAAATAATATAATATATATATATATAAATATCTAATATATATATATATCTATAAAATATATATATATATATATATATATATATATATATATATATATATATATATATATATATATATATATATAGTGTGTGTGTAAAAGTCTTAGATGTTGCATTTTTCTACTCTGGTGCATTATGAGTAGGGATCTACTTAAATCGCGGTAAATTTACGTATTTTTCATGGGTAGGTTGCAGAATAAAATTATGACTTCGCGGACATTTTGCGGACCTGTTTAAACATTAAATAAATTAAGTAGATAGTATTTCAGAGCACTATAAAGCCTAAAATAGTGGTACTTGCTTCCTTACTAAAACAGAGTGCTGTCATTTGTTAAAGGCAAGCATGCAGCATCCCCTGCAGTTGACTTGCCCATACCTGAGACTGCACGTTCTCAATCCACTGAATTGGTTGGAAGTTAAGGTAAAGCTTTGCCAAGTTTTACAGATGTCGAAATCGATTAGAAACAGCCCCAAAACTCAGTTACCCAAGGCTATCTGGCATACTTTTAATAAAAGACAATATATGCAGCACATTCGTTTTCATGTTATTTGTTCCATCTAATAATTTATTTTATTAGTACCGAGTCAAAACAAAGAAAACATGGCTATTCGGGTCTAAAATTCCAACTACGAAAAGGTAAGCAGCAGGTTGAAGCAAGGTGGCTGTGCTAGATCATTGTAGTAACGATTTAACTTGCAGACAGGAATACTTTTTGTCTACGCTGACTTTCCAGTTTGTTTTCTGAAAGCTGTTTATTTTACATTTTTTTCAGCAGCCTCTGTAGTAACCTTTTGTTTAATGTGTATTTCTGAAGCTAAATAGCGATCAATCGGATTTTCTCCAAAGACACATTAAGATATGCAAAACAATTACCGCCATCTGCATGTACAGTTTCTTTGGGAAGTACGATAATCAGCAGAAATATACTTTGCTTTTCTTGTCATCCATTTCTGCTGTTTTACCTCCAATGCTGAAAACTGGATTTTAGCAACCTAAATCAAAACAATGCAGCACCAACTTTGTCCCACCTCCTATTGCACAGTACAGGTCACAGTAAAGCAGTACAGACGCACTGATAGGCTGATTAAAACTTTGTCATTTGAATAGTAAACAACAACGTTAACCGCGTTGAATAATTTTTTTTGTAAATGTTATTTGTGGACATTTTTGTTTGTTTGTTTTTTGCTTAAGTGCAATACACAAAGGATGGCGAAGGAATAAAAAAGGGCTATCTACAGAAGGAAGATACGTAGTTTGCGTCGCTTGCATTGTGCAGTAGTTCATTTAAACAAGGTTTTGTTTTTTTTTTCTCTCCGTACTTGTCCGGTATGCATTGGCCCCTAAAGAGGTGAATTTCGTGGTGGCCCCTCAATTACACAATTTCCGCGAAATTGCGATTTAAGTAGACCCCTGATTATGAGCATCAACAATTTACTTAAAGCCTCCACTGGTGTTTTCTACTATTATAACAACCTTGACTTGCATAAAGAAGGAAAAACATTGAGTGAAATAGCTTGAATCACTCGATTTTTCAAGGTGTTGTATCGGAAGCATAATCAACAAGTACAGAGTCAGTAATTGACAAACCCAGAACTGGAAGACCCAAAAAGCTGTCTAACAAGGATGATCAATAATGAAGATAACATCCTTAAGCAACAGAAAGAAGACAATCCTTGAATTCACAACAGAACTGGCAGAAGGCACAGGTGTCGTTGTCCTCTGGTGTCTGTCTTGCCGTGGCGGGACAGCTTGCGTGCTGTAATGAGTCTGTGCTGGCAGGGGCTTTTGCTCCTGGCAGGTTTAACCATGCTGGTTTGGTCTGCGGGGGAAGGGCCCAACAAAACAGACAACCTGGTCCTCCAGGTTGGGGGTTGGGAACATGGCTAACAACCCTGTCCTGTAAAAAACAAAACTTGTTACGGAAACAGCGACGGAGAAATCGACCATTACTGTGTGTGATATCCTGCAGGAGTGAATGAATGACTTGTGTGACTGCCAGTGGTGAAAGCTGAAAGGAAACCACTGGCACGAAGACTGAAGTGCTCAAGACCAAGACAAAAACCGAACTTGTTTTTAGGAATGTACAGACAATGTACAAAACAGGGAAGCTAGCTCAGGTCACAGCAGAGATGAGACGCTACAGCTTATGATAGTGATGGGGAAGTAAAGGACAAATTCTACCTCGCACTACAGGCAGAGCTAGAGAAAGTACCATGCCACGACCTAACTATAGTTATGGGAGACCTGAATGCCAAGGTCAGTAAGGGCAATACAAACAATGACAGAGCAATGGGCAGACATGGGTGTGGCACCATGAATGAAAATGGAGAGAGGCTTGTTGATCTCTGCAATATGAATGATCTAGTCATCGGCACAACCCTATTTCAACATCGTGAAATTCACCAACTGACATCTCCAAATGGTAGAGATAAGAATCAGATTGACCAATTTCAAATGGCGACGCTCACGGACAGCACGAGGAGCAGATGTTGGAAGCGACCATCATTTTGTGACAGCCCCCATCAAGCTAAAATTGAGAAGTGTGGGCCCACCAAACAGGGAACATAGACGCTGTGACATTGACAAGCTAAAGTCCCCTGAAATACAGAAAGCCTTCTTTCTGCAGTTAACTTGCAGACCTTGATGAAGAAGAGGGGAATGCAGATGAGGAGATTAACAAGAAGTGCGACAACAAGTAACAACAATCTAGAAACAGCAGTGAAGCCCATAAGTCTGGGAAATGGAAAAAGAGCCAGATGAGTGGATCAGTGGGGTTATAGTAAAGATATCAAAGAAAGGAGCACTCGTTGACTGTAATAATTGTCCTTGTATCACACTTTCTGTGCCAAGCAAGGTACTGTGTAAGATCATATTCCAGCGTATATCACATGCAGTTGATAATGTTCTCAATAAAGAGCAAGCTGGTTTTCGGAAAGGGCGTGGATGCATAGACCAGATCTTCACTCTACGTAATAGAACAATGCTCAGAATGGCAACGGCAGCTCTACATAAACTTGATATACTTTGAAAAGGCTTTTGACAGCATTCACAAGACCAGCCTACAGTGCTTTCTGCGGGCATATGGAATCCCTCTCTGCATAGTAAAAAGCTTCTACTCCAACTTTACATGCAGTGTTGATAACAGCGAGCTCAGTTTTGAAGTCAAAACAGGAGTGCGTCAGGGGTATGTCATGACTGCAATACTCTTCAACACTGCCACTGAGTGGGTCATGCGGGGTACAACAGAAGATATGCCAGGAGGCATCAGATGGACACCCTTCCCATCCCTTGAAGACCTTGACTTGGCAGATGATCTCGCTGTCCTATCACATACCCAACACCACAGAAGAAAAAACAACGCGTCTCAACATATTCAGACAGCAAATCGGATTGAAAATCAACCACAACTGTACAGATACCTAACATTGCCTAACCATCACCAGTACAGACAGAAGATCACGTTATTTCCAGCACAGAAACATTCACATACCTGGGCAGCACCATCAACCAGGACTGTAGAACCAGTCAGAACATCCGAAACAGAATAAATAAAGCCAGGAACACCTTCAGGTGCTCAAAACTAAACTCAAGATTTACCAGAGCTGTGTACTTTCAATACTACTCTATGGTGCAGAATGCCGTAGAGTGACAGAGTATGACATGTCCAAACTGTCTTCATTCCATACAACCTGCCTCAGAAAAATTCTCTGTATTTTTTGGCCCAGCGCAATCTCAAACCAAGACCTACTCGCACAGTGCAGCCAAGAAGATATAAGCACCATCATTCCCAGAAGGCACTGGAGATGGATTGGCCATGTGCTTTGGATGGAAACTGATTCTCTCATCAGAACAGTAGTAAGATGGACACCTGAAGGCAAGCAAAAATGAGGTCGCCCGAAAACAACATGGTGAAGAGCTGTGGAACCATTGAAAGACATGCCAGAAACAGACAGGAGTGGAGGAGCTTCGTCGCTCCCCTAAAAGCCAGAGGCATAATGGGTAGTAGGTAATGTGTATGTGTATGTTTACATATACACATAACTCAGTTATTATTTGTAATAGTATATTGAAAAATCCAAAACTAATTTGAATACATTTTAACTTATTTTATCTCATACAGACACACTGATAGTTATTTTGATGCATATTAATATTGTTTGTTAATATATTTTTATGGGGATGAGGAGCAAATTTGCCATGACATCGCCACTGGTGTGAAAGGTAGTGTCGCAGCCAAAATACCATTTTCGAATACAAATCTCATCATGCCCGGTGTGTGGAGACCTTTAGGGTTCTGCTCAGAGTGCTCAGTGATGCTCATTAACTTTGCAGTTTTGAACTCATTGTATAATTGAATACTAATCAGTGAAGCACAATCTTTGTGCATTATTTAGAAGTATAAATACTCTGATAAACAAAAATAAAAATGTAGTTTTTTTTTTTTATTTCCATTTAGAAAAAAAAAAACATTCCAGAAATATCATTCTAGAAAATGCACATTTAAGTATTGTGTAGTAATTGAAAAAGATATGCTATGTGCAATTTAATTTTCTTTTCTACTTGTAGTCAGTGGCAATCCCTCATTTCATTTTCAAGTACACTACCATGACCAATAAGCTACCTGCAAGCAAGGTGTGATGAATGGCCTCCTCTCGTTTGTAAACTTTCTTATGTTATTAAGTTATGGCCACGAAAACAAGAAACACACTTGTTACAGAGAGGTGAGATGTACAGCATCTCTGCGACACCCCCAAAGTGAAAGGACAGCCCACGTGATCTACCTCGTATACAATCTCTGCTTAGCTTAGGTCATAAATAGCAGTGCACCTGTGTCGTAAACCAGCCACATTTTGATAGATGGCACTTGCTGATCTAAAAATATTTCTATTTTTAGATCAGCGATGGAGCTTCGAACTTTGCTTATCCATTTTATCCCACAGTGGGAATATGCATATTCTATTGAGTGAGTAGTCAGTAATTTATCTCACCTTTACTAATATTTGTATATTTGTTTTATGTCATGCATACTTCACAGGTTTCGAGGATGCAAGAAAGATGAGCTGTTGGGAATTTCCTACAACAGATTAATAAGGATAGATATGAGTACTTGTCTTCCAATAATAACCTGGCGGTTCTCGAACATGAAGCAGTGGAATGTAAACTGGGAGATTCGTCAGGTACAGTAAGATTATTGTTTCATGAGAGGATTTGTAGTGTGTTGCTTATTAGTGCCGTATTGTACTGCATTAAACTGACTTTATAATTCAGTTTGGTTTACATATACAAAAAACATAGAAATACATTTCATAAAAGACAATCCATGTGAATCACTAATTCCATGCAAAATATACAAAAACTTTAACATAAATTAACTACTGTCTTTGTTACTTAAAGGAAGCTATTTACTGTATATTTTTTGGGGGGATTGGATGTTTTTCAGGTGGCAATTGAGTTTGATCAGAATGTGTCAATCGCATTTGCCTGCCTGAGTTGCGACTGTAAGATCGTCCATGAGTACATTGGAGGATACATTTTCCTGTCAACCCGATCCAAGGATCAAAATGAAACTTTAGATGAAGAACTTTTCCATAAGCTTACAGGAGGCCAGGACTAAGAATGTGTTACTGTTAGCTTATTCTAAATGTATGAGCACAGTGAATCACTGGCCAAACTAACTCCACGTTTTCTGTAACAAAACAAACTCCAGATGACACTGACAAAGGATGCATTTGGCTTGCTAAAAACATTGTGATATATGTAATACACATAACAGGGTCTGTTCAAATATTGAAATATTGAAAATGTTAGTGATTTAAAAGGATGGCAGCAACATACAAATGATTATTTTTGGACAGATAAATACATTTTGAAAGTTTCCTCGTGAATATAGTTTTTTTTTTCTGATGATTTTCCACGTTGGAAATGAGTTTACAGAAATTCTTCAATTGCCAAGTCCCAAATTACAGTAATTATTTTGTACCTGCAGTGTTTAGAATCACATTTGAGTCATATATTAGCTGGAGAAAACCTTTTATTAACATTTACTTGGGAGTTTGCCAGAGTTTGCCAGGAGAAAGAAAATTGACCTTATAAGGATCACAATGTGTCCAGATTATGCGCCCTCCTGCAACAATTCTGGATTCACTGCGATGTTTAGAAGAAAAAATACTTTCTCCTAGCAATCATTCCCAAAAGTTGTAAAAGTAATCCCCTAGTTCAGGGATTTTCAACTTGGGGTACACAGAACACCTCAGAAATGCACAAATTAAAATGAAAGTAAAAGAAATAATGATTTTTTAAATTAATTCTATATTCTCAAAAACACTGTGTATAATTATTTAATCTTTGCTTAGCAACTCAAAGAGAACCACAGATGAAAATAAATATACAGAATCTATCGTGTCCACTTTTTCCACCTGTACGCATGTGCAATTTCGATTGCATGGCTTTTATAGAGGTGAAGCAGGCATCTGCCAATTGTGCCTATGGAGAGCGCTCTATGCAGCTCATGATTTTTGCTCTTTTCAACCTGTCGTATCAGTGAAGCACAGTGTTTCTGCTATATATTTTTTAAAAGTATAAATGCTCCAGTAAACATAAATAGTAGGCTGATCACAATACTCAGACTTCGACCGGGTTTTGTTTTATTTATTATCGCGGCTGCATTTAGTAACAGCAATAGTGGCTGGTTGATTATGTTGTCATTGTTTGAAATGGATGCATTTCTTACTTGCATAGCAAAAAAGAAGGATTAAAACACGAAGTGCAAAGCTTTGGATAATTAGGCTGGCTTTAATATATTTATAATATATATATTTAATATAACAGATATTTTTGATACTGTAAACATTTTAAATGGCACACGTAATTATGCTGAGGTGGGAATTAAATGGTAACGTGATAAACATTTACATTGCAGACTATTTTGTATTAGTGTAATGATTTGCCAAATAGAAAGCGCAAGTGTTTCCAAAGATATTCATAAATACTGTATTTTAATTCTGTGCATCCAAAGACATGTAATTAAGTTTTAATAATTAAGCCTACTGTTTTGTATTCTGTCTTAAATCAGCAGTTTGACAGCACCAGACTGTTGTGAAAAATTTAATATTAAATAAATGGGGGGGGGGGGGGGGGGGGTGGGGTGTAATCAGATTATTCTGCCCTTCATTGCAACTGTGGTACCATTCAGTGAGCGAAAATTGTAGAGGGTACTTTAGCTGAAACCTCCTGACAGAAGGGGTACAGTTTAAAAAAAAGGTTGAAAATCTCTGCCCTAGTTGATTTACTTATGTGATATGGACAACACAGGATAAAGCAAATGTAATATGTTTCTTGTAAACACTGCAGGTGGGGGGGGGGGGGGGGGGGGGGGGTCTGTCTTTAAAACTTTAACTATATGCTAACAGCATGACAATGTATTATTGTTGTTGTTTGTTTATATATAAGTAAATATGTGGTTTGAAAACAACACAGGTATTGATGTGCAGGCTGTACAAAGGCTAATGTTATGCTTTCTTGGCTTTAGCAACACCTGCTGGATTTCTATCAACATGGCCTGCTTGATTGTACTTCATAATTTTCTTTGAAAAGTTCAGAGCAATTAAAAACCTTAAAACCATGACTTTTATGATGCATCAGTCTAATGGAAGAAGCTGGTAATACAGAGAATGTGTTCTTTTCACCTGTTATAAACTACATTGAAAGGGATGGGCTTTCTGTTTCTGTAAGTCAAGTTATGAAGTTAAATTTAGTAAGAAAAAGTACCAATAACATTAATGTTGGTAGATTTTTAATAATGTACTTTTTCTGCTGTCTTCAAAATAGGTACACAAATAATACGGGCATGTTACAACAGTAATGTAGTGTTTTTCATGAAGCTATTCTGCCCCAAGGTGACTTGCCATTATGCAATCTGCCAGCTTTATGCTTTGTTTTAGATTTGATAGCAACATTGAAAAGTGTTCTGCTAGATACAGTACTCTGGTGTTACCTCAAACCCCATTTGATACCAGATCCCCATTTAGAACACACTCTTTCAGTTTGGAGATGGGTATTTTCTTCTTTTTTGATTGTAGGGAACAGTTTCTTAGCAGAAAAATGTATATGTAAATAACAACACAGTTAAACAATCCATCAGTGAATTATTATACCCCTATACAACTTGTTCTAAACATATCAACCCTTCCCAAAGAATCTGGTACATCTTGCCATAGACACTGACAGTAAAATTCTGCTTTATAATAAGTTCACTAATATAGTTGATGCAGTCTGTTATGGTAAGAGCCTTTTTATCAGCATGGCTTCAGACTTATTACTAACTATTCAAATATTAGATTTTATGGGGCACTCCTATTCAAGCTGTAATAGTCTGCAATTTAGACCTTCCGACAACAGTGATAATGACTTATACATTGGCAGACTCCTTTTTTGTGCAGAGACTTACCCAACTTGCATGATTTTTGTTTATCTCTTAAAAATCCTTGTTCCATTCTTACACTGCAGGTAACTTATACAAAGAGAGAGTGAGAGAACAAAAAAGATAAACTCATAAGCACAATGCTTGAGAAGTAGTCCCAACATATTTGCTTTGACCTTTGTTAAACGGTTACATTTTGCACACAATCTATTATAAGTATTGAAATTAGGAATAAGAATTGACAATTTCCATCAGATTAAAATGTACAATTCTGTGTTATTGTAGGCAAGTATTTGCATTTAGGTTTTATCAAAGAAAAACTGTTTCCTTTTGACTTTGTTATGTTAAGTGACTGATAGTAGTGTTGATGGATTTTACCTTGTACAGAACAGCAGTCTACAATGATATGTGCTTAACAGTGCCTTCACAAGATGGTACTACCTCCCCTAAGCACTTTATCATGCTTTTTGCTTATCTAATGTGTCATGCAGGAATGCATCCCTCCTTAAAACCCATCCTTCCACCACGCACTTTAAAAAGAAAAAAAAAACAACCTGGGTTGTAACCTTTTTTTTCTCTTCCTATACAGATTAGAAAACTAATATGTAAAAGTTGCTAATGTTATAATTGCATTAGCTGATATTGGCTAATGTTAACACAAATAATAATTTTGTTTCATATTCAGTTAAATTGCCCCAAACCTCACTCACTAGGATGCCATATTTTCTGGCTACCATAATGTGTGCTTCACATAGCATCTAAAACTAAAATGTATTAGTACATTTTCATTGGTTCCCTTTCAATGTAACTATTTATTTTTTGCTTCCACATACATTGTAGAGGATTAGGACCAATATTGTACAACATTTTCAGCTTTCACTATGGCTGAGGTTATTGTTATAACAATTACCTGTCAAAGCTGAACATGAATTGAAGTGATTAACGTTAACCAAAAGAATTGGTTAATGTAAACATGTACTGGTCATAATCAACAAAATATTTAACCTTATACATTACCGTAAGGGAGGACTCACACACTCATCAGTGACCCTAAATGGTGGGAATTTGTCAAGGAACACGCCCAGGCAGCATCAAAGCAAGTGTCTGGCAGTGCCTGCCCCTCGTCACCTGACTGAAATCTAACATGCATAACATTGCTAATGCAGTGAATTCTTAACTTTTAAATACACATTTTATAAGCATGCATTAGTTATCTTGTCATGGACCTGTATTATATCTTAAAACTGAACGTTTAAGAAATAAACATTATTATTGGGTTATAAAAAAAAAAAAAAAAAAAAAAAGATTTAAAATCTGTTTGCGTTCATCAACCTTAACTTCTAGCACTAAACTATAAACTGCGGTAGAATTATATGAAACCAACTCAAATAAGCAATGAATACATGCTGTTGCCAAGTGAGTACACTGTATTGCCCCATATTTAAGAACATTTACGTATTTCCTTGTATTTGATGCTCAGGTTTTTTGTTTATCAAAATGATAAAGGCTACTCCCTTTCAAAAAGTATATTAACATTATGAGACAGACCCCACTAGCCCACACCCTCTTTCCCAATATCAAGAGAAAGGGTTCTAATAAATTCCCAGGGGGAGGAAATAGTACAGTTCATAGGACTGCTTGTAATGGTCTGACTCATGCAGTTGTCTGAGTTTATTAACCCAAACCCTGCATCCAAGACACTTCAAAAGAATATATTCAATTCTTGTGAACTCTGGTGAGTATATTTTACACAATGTACAAGAAACTTAGACAAGTAGACACAAGTTTTGCTGGTCTATCTAATTCACTTAAGCTCTGACAAGTTTGATCTTATTTTGAACTTTTTGAATTTATGAATAATTATTTTCACAGTAAAGAATGTTTACAAATCTAACCATGCACATGTGATATTGAAGGTGTTCTTTTTAAAGGGATTGAAGAGAACTATACAAATAGTTTTTAATTAGGTAAGCAGTTTTCATTTTGTATTTCCTTCCTTACACATTGATTGCCTTTTATTTTAATTAACATGGCTTGTTCTTTGTAAACAGCAATAGGATACTGGCTACATTTAACCACAGTTACAACAGGAAACTGAAATCCACAGACTGGATTTTATCTAGTTTCTGTTTTGTTTTAGTTTTTTTTTTTTTTTTTGTTTTTTTTAAGAGAAAATACAACACCACACATTTTGTGAGAATTAAATATGAATTCAATTAAAAGTTTACTGTCTTTAAAATGTTATTTTAGCCATGGTGTATCATTCTTGAACTGAGCAATTGCCTGATGATTGTCAGAAGTATTTGCTGAAGAGTAGTCTTACACAATAAAATAAACACTAAAATATGTTTGTGTCTCATAAGAATTGTTTATTTCTTAACCATCCAGTTTTACGATATGCTACAGGTCCATGACAAGATAACTAATGCATGTTTATAAAATGTGTATTTAAAAGTTAATTCACTGTATTAGCAATGTTATGCACGTTAGATTTCAGCAGCCAGTGTGCTTTTACTGATACATTTTAAAGTTTGTTACTAAAACGTATATAGTTTTTAGATAACCACAAGAAAAGTATGTTGTATGTAAATACTCATACAGTATTTATAAAAGGTCTATTCAATTAACCTAAAAACAGTGGCAGATCAAAATATTGCCACCCATTAAATATATTTTAAAAAAGTATACTCATTTTATTGCATCTTTTAATGATTTAAACAATGACGGTATTGTTTTTTTTTTATTTTATTTTAATGTCTCCTATTTTAAAAATGAAAAAAAAAAGTCAAAACTGAAGCTATTTTAATCATACTAGGTTTCACAGTATTACTGATTTTTTTTTTTTTTTTTTTTTTTTTTTTTTTTTTATCCCAAATTTCTTACAGACAGATTAAAAACATGTTCCTGTTTCTCAGCTCTGTTCTGACCATGTCTGTGTTTTGGGGAGCTGAATGCAACCAAGCAAGTAGCAACACATCTTTTGTCCCTGAAATAAACAGCAGCCTGTGGTCCCTCGACCTTTCTAACAGAAACCTGAACTCAAGCGACATTTCTTGTGGGATCTTTAAGCATGTACAATTAGAATATCTGAATCTCTCAAACAACCTCCTTGCGAAGTTCCCTCTCTGTTTACCGGCAACCCTAAAAGTCCTGGATTTAAGCAACAACAATATTTCAGAGCTTACAGACCACAGTTTTCAAGGCCTTTTGGATTTGCACACATTGCTATTAAATCATAACATCATCATACAGGTTTTGATGAATACAACTTTGAACCTAAAAGTGTTGGATCTTAGTTATAATCAGCTTGTATCATTGCCAGTGACACAACAGACCAACCTCACTTACTTGTCCGTTGCAGAAAACCAAATAGAAAATGTTCATCTAAACGATTTACACACTTACCAATCACTTGTGTATGTGAACCTATCAGGAAACCCGCTTGCCTATTTTAACACATCAGGCAACCGCAATGAGCTGGACATAAGGAAAACCAATATAACACGTGAGTACGAAACTTGAAAACACATTTCAGACTAAAACACCAAAAAGCAGCCCTCTCCATTTTGTTCAATAGGTATGAGTCCCCTCTACACTTCCTGAGTGTTCCTTTAAGAAAACAAAATGTAACTATTTGTCGTTGACACATTTAAAGCAGGACAAAATGTGTTTAGTGGAGATCTAACTGGAAAGGGACACTGCCCTACAAAGAAAGCATAGTGGACTCTTATACTATAAGTTCAGACCACCATGGAGGTGAGTGCTTATCTGCAGTACAGCATTGTACCTTCATAAAACATTTGTTACATATACAGTATATTGTAAATGCACAGACCTTCTTTGTGCTAATGTATACCTGTATTACACAACAAACAAAAGTAGACTGTTTTAAGTGAAGAAACATGGTTATGTGTGTCAGTGTGATACAACTACGCAAAAGTTCTTGGTATTGCATGGCTTTTAACACGTGGTTTGCATGTACAGCAATTCAAAAAGCATTATAAAAAATATACAAGCTATATAGGACAGAATTTAGAATGATAGGGTGCTTTAAAATACAAGATGGTAAACTTTTTGTAGTGCAAAATCAACGTGTGTAATATTTCACCTTAGCCTATATCTATATAAATTTCAATAAATCCCACGTTTTCTTTCAATATCACTAATTAATATATTTTATTATTGGCAGACGACACTTGGTGCAGTCATTTACAGAAGCTTGAAACATTCCATTTGGAAAGAAATTTCAGCCATCAAATATATTCTTTAAAAAAATGCATGCTCAAATTAAGCCAAGTGAACTTCAAAGACATAGTTTCACTGAACACTGGAAACTCCAAGATTTTCAACAATTTGCAGCAGTTGAAATTCCTCTCTATCGAAAAGTAAGTACTTTTATTTTTTAAACTTTAAACTCATTGGTTGCAAAAATCATTTAATTTTGTAAATGTTAATCTGAAACTACTTGCTGTTTAAAATATTAGGGCAAAAATGATATGCAAAATAGAAATAAAAGTGTAATTGACATTTTTGTTTGTATGATTTTAGCTGCAATATGAGCTCAGTTGACTCAACAAATACGACAGAAAATGATAATGAAAGCCTAGTTAACTGTGAGCTTGGGCTCCGTTTGCTTCTGTCTAATTCCAGCAAGAATCTTGAAAGGTAAGAGCTACAGCATTACGTAACAGTACAACTGCACAGGTCTGGCTATCAATATCCTTATTTTTGTACATTATTATATTGTTGTATTCTTTTACAAAGACACTTTAGAAACAATGGTTACCGTATCCACAGTATCTCTAATTCACCTGCTCTGTTAGGGGGCTTTAAATGGGTGAATCTTGAAAACTAAAAAGAAAAAAAAAAAAAAAACACACAAAAGTAGTCAACGTCTCTCTTATTTATTCTTACCTGGAGAAAACTGGTAACTCACGTATAGGTGGAATTGACTTATGTTTATTTGAACTGAATTAACACACAAAGCTAGAATATTACTCAACTCTGCATTCATTTGTTTTTTGAAAAGCCTTTTCACAAGCTAGGAAGTTTACTCAATAGTTATTGTTTGTTTTATATTTACACAGGTATGAAGCAACTACAAGTTCCAGTACACAGAATGCACTAGAAAACATTGCAACTACCAGAAGAGATGGGACACCCACTTCCACAGTTTCAGATTCTACAAAATCTGCAGCTTCGGAAACTTCTAGCGGAATGACTACAGAGACTAAATCAGGGATGGCAGTCCCAAACGTGGGACAGGAAAACACTTCATCTAGAAGAACAGATGGGACATCCACTTCCACAAATTCAGAGTCTACAAAAGCTGCAGCTTCAGAACCAACAAAAACAGCAGCAATAGAGACCACAAAAGCATCTATACAGACCACCAAACACAGACCGTCGAGATATCCCACCATTCCATTTCAAACATTTGACGAGCTTGAGTCTGATGATTTACCATCTAAACATGATGAATTTAATGCTCAATTGGTGCCATGTGACTATGAACCCTGTAGAGATGTTCAGATTCCTTGCTTGGACCTGCAGAAGCTACATAAATGCTTATGCCCAGGAATGACTCAAGGTACTTTACGACCAAACCCACCAACACTCAAAGATGTCTCTGAAATTACATACACATCTGCCAAAATCCATTGGTGTGCTCCTTATTCTGCTGTAAGTGAGTACTATCTTAAGGTAGAACGAGAAGACGGATTAGTGCAGATGAATGATCACATTCACGAAACATTAAGAACGTTTACTTTGTACGGGCTTCCAGCTGGCACAACACACACTGTCTGTGCTGCAGCAAAGAACAAAGCAGGGACCTCCGATGAAGTATGTACTACATTCAAAACAGAGTATGATTATACAATATTCGTCTATGCCTTTGCCACAGCTACATGTTTGCTTCTACTTGTTGTAATCACACTGGCAGTATATCTGTACAAGAGGTCTAAAAATCCACCACCTGAATTTCCATACCTTACAAACTCAATCTCTATACAGAACCCAGCATTCAGCCACCAGATGGGGAAGTAAGATCTTTCATGTAAAATGGGGTGATAAACAATTGTCTCCTTAATTTGTTAAAAACTAGTTGGACAGAATTAAAGTAACATCATTCACAAAGCTTTACATTAAAGAATGTTTTTTAATCAGTTTTAAAATTGTATGTTTGATTTCCATTAAAGAAAGTTTTTTTTAATCGGTTTTAAAATAAGTTTGATATCCATGAAACTGTTCTGGACTCTACTTGCCTTGTTTACCAGCAGCTTAGAACAGTTTCAGGAACTTCAAATGTTACACTATTCTTGAAAACATTTAAATATGAGTAAAAGCTTTGTGATCAGGGTCCACTGTACCATAATACTGTTTTTTCTCCCTTACACATATAGTTGTGCCTAAAATGTAAACAGTTACCCTAATATTCAATACGGAAAGTTCTAATTAGAAGTTGTGTATAAAAAAAAAGTACCCAGAAAAGCCAAGGCAAGTACTTTTGCCATATATCTGCAAGCATGTAACACTTCATCCAGATGGCTTCAGAAAGAAGAGAACCTTGCTAATCCCACTATAAAAATATTGTACTACTGTATATAAATACTATGTATAATAAAACAAATGACAATAATGTTAATTTGGCGTCATATATTGTAATAGTTACATACTAGTACATAATACTAACCTTCAAATGTGCAGATTATTGCTAATTTAAAATAACAATTTGCTTCAAAGTAACCTGTTTTTTTTTCTGTTGCATTTTTGAATTTTTTTTTTTACCCTTTTTAGGGTTGTAATCATTTTGTGTGTTGTTGCTATTGTTTTAAGAAACACATATTGTGGATAAATGATCAGCTGTACAGTATTGTCCAACCTTTCATTTCATTGTTGCTTGTGGAGTCACCAAAGACATGTTAAAGACTAAACGTATGGCTAATGTGAATCAAGTTTCCTTTTATTTCTTGCAAAAAAATAAAATATTAATATTGACATAAAATTGCAAGATATTTACCATGTGTTAATTTGGTAATTCAAAGATCTTGCACGTCTAGGTGTGTCTTGTGTGTAAATTGTGCTGCAATTCTAAGGGATGTTTTTTTAAATTATATTGTATATACAGTCAACATTATTGACATGTCATCTAATATTAGGAGGTATAGGCACTCGCTATATAAATTGTTCAGTTTTACGTAATAGCTTATTTTTAGCCAATAATTGCCTCAGAGATAGACACAGTAAACAGAGCATTATGTTTTCCTGGAGTGGAATGTCCACTACTGTCACTCACGATCAAAATATTTTTGGAGGAAATCCGATTATTCATGGGTTATATGTTCACACATGAGTATTGTCATCTGGAGAGGTAAAGTAATGCACAAAACCAAACCATAAAGATTGTCTTGGCTTTTTTTATTTACCAGATTCTGCCGAGTCAACACCCAAGGAGGGGGGGGATTGTGGGTAAAGTTGTCAAGGCAAAAGTGGAGAAGGGTGTTGGCTCAGGCAGGGGCGAAACTACAGGCATTACTGCAGAGGAAGTATTTTTAACATTAAGCTGATAAATTATGTTTACAGTTAGGCTTGCTTAAAATTCAAAAGGTAGAGCACAGCACACAGTCACAATAAAGAATCAAGAAGTGCAGTTAACATATTTAATGAAGAAAAATACAATTCAGAGCTGCTGCAGAATGTCCAGTGTTTTGTCATTTCAAATCTTTTCACAAAACAAACATTAAACTTAAAAGCTACTGTGTCCAGTGCAAACCCACATCATGAAAACATTTGCAGGTGAAAAATGCTAAAATAAAAGGTTGCTACATTTAAAAAATTAGACACTTCAAATTTATGGCCCACTAAAATAAATGGCTTTACATAATATCTGCAGGTAAGAAATTTCCCCTCAGGCATTACTGGCACATAGTTATTAAATACCGGAAATTAATGGTGACAACTTCACTTTCAGCTAAAAGATGGGGTGGGACAACCGTTCAAATGGGCACTGACTCAGCACAATCTGGTAGGTTAATTGAATTCATTATAAGTTTTAATATTGAGGTTTCTTTGTACTGGTTAATGCGATTGGTTAGGTATGTGTAAATCAATGCGATTGGTTAGATATGTGTAAATCAAATGGCAACTACAGGTCAATGAACAATTATAGTTCTTTATTTTAATAAATTTTAAATGTATACTGATAATTCACACTGTACTTACATTTATCAATTTAACACTTTAATAAATGTTCTGGTGTAGAGTCAATGTAAATGTTCTGGTGTGGAGTCAGAGAAGTACAGCCTCTGTACAAAATGCATTCATTCATCATTTTGTGTGGTTTAAAACCTGCACAGTCTTTTTACCATAGTGGTAATAACTGTATGCTGATGCTGCTGTTGTCATTGCTGTAATGTACCTATGAAACACAAAAAATAAAAGTCAAAACCTGTTCCAATTTCTACATCCAACACAATCTTAGATTCATTCCTCAGTCAGCACTACTTATACAACGAGAGGCTGAAACCATGGCAAGTTAAAGACAACTAATGACTAAGCCTACACTTTATATTGTAATACTCTGTATTTAGACTTTTGAAAACAATTACAAGCATACACTGAACAAAATAGAGCAAAGTAATGCGTCAGAGCATTATCTATAACTATATTAGTTAAATAATTGAGCTAAATCACAAACTGAAGTCGTTTCTTTGTTTTCTATTTCTTTCTCTGTTACAGAACTTGATGCTTGCTTTTTTACTTTTATCTTGGATATATTAATGAATGCTTGATAGAAAAGTTTGTAAAACTAACATGTTCAGAACTCACCATAACGTTTGAAGAAACATGCTGTCAGCATACTGGAAGACAGGTGCTGCTAAAGATGCAGCAACCA
Source organism: Polyodon spathula (assembly GCF_017654505.1). NCBI lineage: Eukaryota > Metazoa > Chordata > Actinopteri > Acipenseriformes > Polyodontidae > Polyodon > Polyodon spathula. The sequence goes on from NC_054539.1 coordinate 25,622,989, forward strand.
GTACCAACTGAACAGCTGTATTTACCTAAATAAAGCAAAAGGTAAGGAACTGATTTAGACACTGAGCAACACATTAAAGAATGGAGATTCCAAAACCACAAAACAGTATGCATTAGGCTTTACTTGTTGTCTTCCATATCTTTGTTGTTTGCAGATCTTTATATTGTATTTGTGACAAGGTATTATTTAAAAAATAATTCATTATTTTCAATGAATATTAAGTATTAAAGGGTTTTCAAAAATAGGATTCTCCCTTTCAAATACCTAGAAGGCAGATTGACTAATACTACATGATTACACTTACACGTTTATTAGGGATTTTTCTGTTAGAGGAAGACTGTTTTATTTCTATATATATATATATACACCCTTGTGCGTAATTTTGAACTCTTCTAAACAAATCAAGTGCATCGACCTCACATTAATGAATAAACTTATTGTTTCGCATGTCCGCACTCATGAACAAAAACTCAAGATTACGTCAGAATTTCTTCACCTTTTTATATATTCATTGATTATGAGGTTAAAAGTAAAAAACGAACATGTTCTCTGCGTTTAACATATTGCACATTCCCAGTGAGATTTACACAATACAATTATTCAAAACAATTATGTAATACACAACAACTGCATTATTGATAAGTTACAAAAAAGTATTTTTAACTGATTCATTTATTTGTGAAATGTATCATTAGCAGGAAGCCTTTTGCATCTATACTTTAAATACTGTAATCCCTATTGGCATGAAAGAGGACTTTGACTCAACATTGTTCCTCTATTAGATTGAGAATGATATGATATCATTCTAAAATAGTTATTCAAATATACAGTAGCTCTCAAAAGTATTCACCTCCCTTGGACTTTTCCACATTTTATTGTGTTACAACATTGAATCAAAAGGGATTTAATTAGGAGTTTTTGCCACTTAACACAAAAAGTCCTTAATGTCAAAGTGAAAAATAAAATCTACAAATTGTTCTAAATTAATTACAAATACAAAACAGAATAACTGATTGCATAAGTATTCACCCCCTTTGCTATGACACATCTAAATAAGCTCTGGTGCAACCAATTGTCTTCAATTAGTTTAATGGAGTCCACCTGTGTGCAATTAAGGTGTTTCACATGATTTAAGGTTAAATGCACCTGTCTCTGGGAAGTCCCACAGTTGGTTAGTACATTTTCTAACAAAAACTACATCATGAAGATGAAGGAACATTCAAAGCAAATCTGGAATAAGGTTCTTCAAAGCACCAAGCAGGGGTAGGATATAAGAACATTTCCAAGGCATTGAATATCCCCCGGAGCACAGTAAAGTCCATTATTAAGAAATGGAGAGAAAATGGCACAACTATGAATCTGTCTAGAACTTGCCATCCTCAAAAACGAAGTATCCGGGTGAGAAGGGCACTAGTCAGGGAGACACTGTGCATACAGCAACAATAGCCCGTGTGCTTCACAAAACTGGCCTTTATGGGAGAGTGGCAAAAAGAAAGCCATTGTTGAAAGAAAATCACATCAAATCTCGGCTAGAGTTTGCCAGAAGGAATGTGGAAGACACGGAGACCAAGTGGAAGAAAATTCTATGGTCTGATAAGACCAAAATAGAGCTTTTTGGCCTCAATGCTAAGCGCTATGTTTGGCCTAACACCACACATCATCCTGAGAACATCATCCCTACCGTGAAGCATGGTGGTGGCAGCATCATGCTATGGGGATGCTTCTCTGCGTCAGGGCCTGGAAAGCTCGTGAAGACAGATGGCAAAATGGATGCAGCAAAGTACAGAGAAATCCTGGAGGAAAACCTGATGAAGTCTGCAAGAGACTTGGGACTTGGGAGATGATTCATCTTCCAGTAGGACAATGACCCCAAACATACAGCCAAAGCCAGACTGGAGCAGCTTAAAAACAAAAAGGTCAATGTCCTGGAGTGGCCCAGTCAAAGCCCGGACCTCAATCCAATTGAGAATATGTGGAAAGAGTTGAAACCAAAGGTCCCCATCCAACTTGCCAGAGCTTGAGAAATTTTACAAAGAAATGGGCAAAAATTGCAGTGTCCAGATGTGCAAAGCTAGTAGAGACTTATCCAAATAGACTCATGGCTGTAATTGCTGCCAAAGGTGCCTCTACCAAATATTGACTCAAGGGGGTGAATCCTTATGCAAGCAATTATTTTCTGTTTTGTATTTGTAATTAATTTAGAACAATTTGTAGATTTTATTTTTCACTTTGACATTAAGGACTCTTTTGTGTTGATCCGTGGCAAAAACTCCTAATTAAATCAATTTATCCATTTTGATTCCATGTTGTAACAAAATAAAATGTGGAAAGGTCCAAGGGAGGTGAATACTTTTGAGAACCACTGTATTAATTAAAATGTTTAGTAATTGTTTAGTAAGTGTAGTCTTGTTCCTTAGATCCTAAAAGATGTGTTTTGTAAATGTGTAAAGTTGTTTTTTATTTTGTTTTTTATAGGGTACACAATTTAATATTTGGGTTTGATGGTTGGTGCAAGTTTAATTTAAAATATACTGGACACAATATTCTAAACTAACATCTGCTTTTATTAATGGATTATATTTGTTAATTATTATTTGGAACTTTATCAATTGCTATGTTCTTTGTATAGCTAAATGTTGGAAAATTACAACTGTACTCCACTGAGGCAAATTGAAGAAAGTTTTAAAACCTGTTTTAGATGGGAAATGTATTAACTAGAGCTATTTTTGTAACTTACCACTAACTTAATGCCACTGTTTTGTATTACAGTATTTAATTTAATAATTGTATTATTTGGGTTTAAATATCACTAGGAAAGTGCAATATGTTAAATGCTGAATATTTTCTTTTGAAAATATTAACCTGGCATGTCCTCCATTAAAGACAGAAATATTCAGTGCATCTTACCATATACTATGTATTTTCTCTTACCTTGCTAATGAAGGTTGGTTTTAACTGAGCAGTAGCGTAGCAGGGGTTAAAGAACTTGCTGAGGGTTCGCTGGAGACAAAAAAAAAAAAAAGATTATAACACAATGCAGATTTTGATATTAAATCTGTTAGTAAAGCTTCAATGAATCTGTAAACCACACACCACAAAGGTATAGGTTATACAAAACTATTACAATCATAACAGCTGGTGTTTAAAATGGGCATTGTGAAAATCTCAGGGAGATTAGATCATATGATTTAGATGAGGGACAGTGGTATTTTATGCTGTGTTCAAAGTGTACTTAAGACATTGACAGCCTTTTTTTACTTATGAGGGAAGGTACAACAAGTCACAGCAGCCTACGATCAGGTAAAGAAATGGCGAGTTAGAGAGCGTGTTAATGCTGGGACTTTGAAAAGTTTTTCCTGATTGAGAAGACATAATTCAGGATGTCTCTTAGGTGAACATAGTACTTCAGTTGAGCTGTACTGTGGTGCATCCTTAAAAAAAACTGACTACTACATAAATCACTACTTAGGTAACTTTAAAAAGTGAATAGAATAGCAGATGTTTAGCTGCATTTACTCACTGGGGGTGGAACAGTTTTGTATCGAACATAAAAGACAGCTGCAATCAAAGCGACATCCCTTGAAATAATCATGGCAGTGAGCGGTACTGGAACAGAATTACAAAGATATTCAGCAGTATTAGTGTCAACACAAAGACCATACCACACTTAGAGCCACCTGAACTACGCAGGCACAGAAAGTAAATCTGACGACTCCCCCCCCCCCCCCACCCCCCCTCAAAAATGAATATGGTTACTGATTAATTCAGGTTTTACTGTAAAATACTGAAAATAAAAGTAATAGGTATGAATTGCAAAGAAACAAGAAAAATTGAGCTCTGACAAAAATAAAAGTAGTAATAGTTAACATGGAGTCAAACAAGGTAACCATTTTCACATTTGTTTAAATAGAATTGAACAAATTGCCCGGTGGTAATGTGGAATACATCACGTGGCAGCTACAAATATACTCTACTATTGTTATTTTGCCCCACAAATACTTCTAAAAAATACCTTCCATATCTATTAGTATATTTGAGTACATGGGTGGGACATGTTAGAGGGAGAAGAAATTGCTCCACCTGACAATTATAATAATTCCATAACTTATCTGCTCTTCCAGTTACGTAACTATTGAATGTGCAGTTTTAAAGAAACACCTATAGTTTAGTACATCTGTACTTTATTCTTATTTTTAAACATGAGTATCTGGTTCACTAGGTTACACTACAGTAGGTTATAGAAATTTATTTGCAAGTCATGTTTTTCAGATATTATTGATAGTGAAATGTTCCCAACCTCAACATTTTATTTCCTGTTATTAACGGACACATTGCTTCCCCCATTGTGCTTTTTAGCCAGTATCATGCTTTGACCCAGAAGACACTGCTGAGGTGAAATGAACATGGAAGTGCAAGTGTAACAGAGAACTCGAATGTAGTACCAGATATATACATATTTTTTTTTAAACATTTGCTACATGTTTCTTTCAAAACTGCACATTTGTAGCCAACGGAAGTGCAAAACTTGTTACCTACAATCCCTTTAACCTCTTAAGAGTCATTATAAATCAAACACTGTTTATTTAAGTACATATAAATCGATGAACCTGTCATACCTGGAATGAGTTGTGCATAAGTCAAGCTGATGTACAGGACACTGATGAGGATCTTATCAGCTAATGGATCAAGAGCACTTCCTAGAGCAGATTTTTGGTTGGCCCAGTTGCGTGCAATGTAGCCATCCAACTGTGGAGTATAACAAGTAATTAAAATCAATTTTACATCAAGATAATAATTATTATTATTATTATTATTATTATTATTATTATTATTATTATTATACAGCAATTACTTTGAGTAAGAGTACAAATACGAACATGCTGTAGGACAGATTTATAACAGAGATGCAGTTTCCCTGAATAGTCAAATGACTGGTTTCATAAACAAGATGGTATTCCGGATTTGTGAAACCATCCAAAAGTGTCTGAATGAGGTTTTCTTGTTATCACTGCAGCTACAGGTATGGTTTCAATGTTATCATATCATACTATAATTAAAAAACGCTATAAAGTACTAACTTATTGATATAAGTTACACAACCATAACATACAGATGCTTGTGAACACATTCAAAAGGGTATGGCAAGATGTTTTTTTTTTTTTTAATATAACAGTGAAATCATATACCTGTAATATAACTTTACTTAGGGAATCCTGTGTACCAAAAAGCCTAAGGATTCTAAACAGGTACAGCAGTCCACTGTAGCAGACAGATAAATACCAAAGTATTTAAGCAATAAGGATTGCAGATGTCTATGCCAATTGTAGGAATTACCTTTAAATCCAGTGCTTGGATAATTCAACTGAGCAAAAAGAATTTACAATAAACGGTGCTACTAGTAGTTACCATGGAGTACTGGCCTATGCTTATTATTATTAATTAGTCATTTGGCAGACACTTTTATACAAAGTGACTTACAGAGACTAAGGGGTGAACCATGAATCAACAACTGCTGCAGTCACTTACAATAGGACCTCGGTTTTACGTCTCATTCAAAGTAAAACACTAATTCTAATCAAAACATTTGTCAAAGAATTGTACTGGTACTATTAGTTTTTCGACACATCTTCCAATGTTTTAGAATTATAAATGCATTACTTCATACTGTATTCTAATTTTCATTATGGTACTCGTATTACATCTGCAATCTAACCCAAGTGTGAACTTCAAACAATCTTACAACCTACCAGATCAGTTATTCCAGCTAAAAAAAAAAGACCTAGGGATAAATTAAACTCTTTTTCCACAATCAGGTATCCCAGGACCGGTGACAAACCAATCCTTGCCATGCACAGGAAATTTGGAATCGTCCATGGGTTTTCGTACTGAAAGCAAAAAAAAAAAAAAAAAAAAAAAAAAAAAAAAAAAAGTGAATATATTAAAATACTGTATAAAACATGTAACACTTTGTGCGCACGTTTCAATCCACATGAAGAAATGTATTGGTTGATTTGATCAACCGATCCTTTACTGAAATAAAACTTATTTGGGAGGCGCAGGGGGGCACGATTCATTCAACACTGCAGATCTCGACATTTGAAAAACCTAGAGCTGAGCCGCAATACAGGGAACAACTTTTGAAAGCAAATGAAGATATTTTGTTTATTTATTTAACATTCAACAGTCCAGGGAATCTCTTTTGGACTGCACCGAGCACTTTCCAGCACAGAAAATAATTACTTAACTGTTATTCACACGACAGCACAGGATGATCTCTGTCCAGGAAAGGTAGTATGGGGGACTCAGGTTTGACACAGAATAATGGGAGGAGTGACAACGGTACAAAAACAAACTCTCTGCTCTTCAAGTGGAGAACTGCAATCAATCCAATACTGGTGCCCTACAGGATAACGTGTAGATAACTTTTTTAAATATATAACGTTTTTGCTTTTTTTTTTTCTTTGCTAATTTCTCTTTAGCACGGGCTTAACCTCTTAATACATTTTTTCAGATGACTGCACTATTTCTTGAAGCCTTTCACACAGCATTAACTGTTTTAACTATTGTTTGCCATTACTTCATTTTTCTGTTTTACAATGTTTGTGCGAGGGCCTTTTCCCAAATAAAGCCAATTCATTCTGTATTACTTCTTCCAAAATGATGTGCGTCATTCCTCTGTGAAGTTTTTTTTTTTTTTTTTAGGGCAACTCGTTGCAAATTTTCCAGCGCAACCCTCGGCGAGTTAGCCAACTGGCTCTCAGATATTATCTGGAGCAAGTCTGTATACAACATGTACCTACCAGTTCTTTAAAAGTTGTACCACCTTCGCCTCTGTCAGGTGTGCTAGAGGCTTCAGTCCCTTTTCCCTGAGCTGCAGCCGGTTTCTCGTCACCAGTACTATACCATCTGAAGCACAGAAGACCCCTTGCACTTTCCGGTCCAGCATTTAAACTTAAAATAGCCTTTAACTTTGTCGAGAACAGGGTCATCTGGCGGCAGCGCTGGCTGTATCCACTCAATTCTTTTCTATCTCTTACTCCCTGAGATCGATACGAAATACGGTCGAGTAATGATGTCGGAGACGATTGCACCGATGAAGCAGGGGCGAAACGGCCCATGAAAACTGTACAAGGTGTTCGTAAAACACGTTGCATATCGAATGTAGAGTGCTTGTCACAGTTCTGAGACGCTGCATTAGATGCAATGGGGAATTTCAATCTTTGGAACCATTTCATTTCCTTTTTTGCGCTTTTTAAAAGTGCTCTGGGTTGTGCCCATGTCGGCGATTCCTTCCTGGCTCTTGTTAGAGTGCACGACTGAGCAGTATAACTTGTCCTAGCAAAGTGACTGACTGCACGTCCTTTGGCACAAACTACAACTTTACTTTTACAAACAGCTGAAAACATGGCAAACACCTAGCATATGTGAACTTTTTAATTGAATCAATAAAATGTATTCACTGTACTCAGACTCCAGAACCCGGGGAAGGTCATTTTGTTTGAATTTAGGTGAAATCCTCTAACAACTTTCTCCTCAAATTCCGAACCAGTCTCTCCCCCCTAGCATGCACTACAGTGCCACATTCTGAGTTGACTCGTTTACGACAATCACACATTACGTTCTTAAAGGCGCAGTGTTTTCAGAAACAAAGCCTTGTTTGGACGAAAGGAAAAATAGAAAGCGCCCCCATCGAAGGTAAATTGAATAGAGTTAGACAGTTGAAGGTGTTAACACTTTCAAACAGCATTCCCTGTGTAGAGTGTATGTAAAATAGTAAACAGAATAAGCAGAGATATTGAAAACACCATATGAAATTGCTTAGTAAAGGTCATCAAATGAATGGACTGAGAATAAAGGTGTTTAGAGTGGGCTTTTAATCTTGATAGTTTATTTCGGTCGATTAATCCGTAGCTACTTACATAAAAAAAAAAAATAATAATAATAATAATAATAATAATAATAATAATAATAATAAAAAAAATAAATTAAAAAATTGGTCAAGTTTGTTCTGGTGTGTGCGGAAAAATTTTTACTGGTGAGACTTTAAATTTTATAAAATTTAGTATTAAACAATAATGTTAAAACAAAATTCATTATCAGAAATATTTTACTAAAGGATGTCCTACAGAAGGTCATAGAGATATATATATATATATATATATATATATATATATATATATATATATATATATATATATATAGGACTTTATATAAAACTCGAAAATAGCTAAAAAAAATAAGCACCGAAAAATCACATGTTCAGAAAGGATTGGGGTATCAAGCAAAATAAAAACTAAGTCAAATCTGGACAGCAAGGCACTCCCCATCCTAAAGAAAACAAACAATAAGAATATTCATAATAAATAATAATAATAATAGTGATAACATCTGAAATGTTTTATCATGCAGTGATAAGTAATTTCAGAGAGCAAGCACAGCTGCAGATCAATTTCATATACTTCACACCACTAGTGGGCAGTAAGCTTACATATTTATAACACAGTTCTACCACGGTGTTCTGTTATGTATGATAGCACTTTGACACAGATTAAAGCCCCTTGCTCAGGAACCACACAATGTAAAACGCAATACAACCTTGATCGGTTTCAATGATAAATCTGTGCAATGTATATATGTCTTGATCTCCAAATACCAAGGATCCAATCCCGGGATAAAGTCACAGTCAGCCCTGAGGTAGTTGTGATGTCTCCACAAACTTACACACCACGTGAAGCAATATTACACACTGCCTGAAATTCACTGAAAGTTAACATAGTTTTTCATCATTTTTCATATCCAGGTCAAGGGTTTTCTACTTCTCTTTTAAGAACAAATCGTTTGCAATCCAAACTAAAATTGATGCCATTATATTTGTGCAAGAAACAGCAGTCACATCTGTCCAGTCAGGTAGCTAGAGGATATAAAATAATATACAATAAATTCTGTTTTTTTTTTTTTTTTTTTTTTTTTTTTCAAACTATGCCTAGGATACATTTAAAATTATAACTGTTATAAGGATAGTGGCACAATATGTAATCCTTGGCTATATCTGATCACTGTGATTACCTGTAACATCTGACTTTTACCCAGTCCTGGCTCCCCAACAACCAACATATGGGAATCTCCTTTTATAGGAATCCTATTTTTATCATCAATATACTTCTGACAGCCCCCAAAACAAAACATCATTCTTGGAGACTGAAGATTACATATCCAAATATTAATATCTGTTGTGAAGTACAACAATCTTAAAAGGGTATCATGATATAATACAAGCCTATAATTGAGTCCCAGGAAAGACATTCCTTGTGAAAACATCTCTGTACTTAAAACAGGTAAACGAGACTCTGATTCTAGAGACTCTGAAAGTGCTTTCTCGGGTAACGCAATAGAACTAACCTTGTAATTCACTGCAGCCCACCAAAAATTCTATACATAATCAATAAGCATCCTTAGTTGGAAAGCTTACTCAAATTCACATACTTTCAAACTGGGGAAGCCTTTTTAATTTTTAGAATGCTTTCCCTGACTTGAACAACCAATTGAGCTAGCAGAGGCTGTGACATACGTGACAGTTAATTTAAGGAGGTTTTCCTTTGCCTGAATCTCTTGAATTGCAAAAAGGTCTTTTAGAGAAAAGTCCATCGAGGCTCCCTGGCTGTTAGATTCTTTAGAATGTGTTACTTTCTGTCCTTTAGCAGTAGGGATTGAGTTTGCTTCCATGTACAACAGCAACATGCATTTGTCATTTTTGTTTCTTGCACTTACTAGGATAAACAAAGAATGAAAAATTAGGTAATAACACATTTCTAAAAACAATATATAGACTGACCCGATACACTGTGATCTTGAAAGATGACTGACCTTCTTCACTGTTGGACACTTTTACTATTCCAGTGATGGTGATCATGTCTCCTGAGATGCTGCTATCTGCCAGATCTTGTGCAAGTTCACACTTAATAGTCAGAGGAATTCTCCCTGCTTCCCTTTGGTCTTCATTAGCTCCTGAACCCTGAAAGAGATGAAATCCACAGCCTGTTAGAAAATGTTCACAAGTTTCCAAAGATTTTGTTAAAATGTATTTTAAAAAATCTCTTTCATAATATCTATACCACAAAGTTTGTTTGGGAAGGGACTTAAAAAAGTCTATAGAGCAGGGCAAGGCTCCAGTGTAAAAAAAAATCGCTGTACCCCAAACTAAATGTAAGCCATGGTAAACAGGTGTTTTAAATTGGTTTTAACTTGTTTTATGTTGCAACAGTAACACACCCATATAATGTAACACGTTTGAGATCAGTCTCATTGAATACATCATTTTTAGCAAATCAGAATTAGTTAATTGATCTGGGGGTTTGTGAACCGTGTTGCATATATATATATATATATATATATATATCTATATATATATATATATATATATATATATATATATATATATATATATATATGCACAAAACTTCAATGTCAAACAGATATGCAAAATCAAGTAAAAATACAACAAAAGTCAATCTGTTTGTAGTTTTGCCTTTCAATATGTTTGTAGTTTTGCCGTAAATGCATTTTTGAAAATGAAGTTTGGACGCACTGAATTGATCAGGGTGCAAGGCAAACACTAATTTTAGTTAGCTGAAAAAGATCACTGGTACCAACAATGAAGCCTCATTCAATAACTGAACATGATTAAATCAGACCAAAGAGTTCTCTCCCATAGGTGCTATTCGCACAGGATATACCTGTAGAAACATAACTCCATTAAACCCAAGCAAAACAAGTTCTTTCCCTCTTTAACAAAACTTGACAGTCAAACCCTGCTGATGAATATACAAAAAATATATATTTTTTATGTTTTTCTCCCTCTGAGCTCACAGTATGATCTCAGCAGTAACATTATACAGGTAATTTCCATAACACTGACAGCATATGCTACAGTGATTCATTCGGGGAAACATAGTTAAATAATGATGTTTTAATGACTCTACAGTGGATACACATTATTTTAATAACTGAATTAAAAGTACTGGGCGGGGGCGGGAGGGGAGCAGCTTTGTACTCTGGGCTTTGATCTAGAGCCCTATTTACATAACGTCATCCAGTTTAGTGTCACATGCTACTATTAACACAACCTTTATATCATACAAAAGTTTTCAAAAGGACAAAACAAGTCAACAAGCTGCTTACTTGATGGACTGCCAGTCCACAGTAACTGTTAATGGCAAGCTTCTGTTTGGCAGAAATGACCGGCCCCGACATTCAGGCTGTAAGCACTGCACAAAAAAAAAGGCAAAAAGTGTGACAAAATGACTTTCTTCTCCTGAGCAAAGTTTGACGAGCTGTCCTGATGAAAGCACATTTGTGCCGAAACCAGTAGATCACTTTGTCTTTTTAGAAAAAATGCATTAAAAGAAACAATGTAATATTAAATACTTAGTGTGTACCATAAACCTGTTATTTGCACAAGCAAGGAATAGGATGTATGTTTATTCCTCTTGGCAGCACCTAATTGAAGATAATGCTACAAACTTTCTGAAGAAAAGTTTTTGTTGGAGAACACCTGAGGCACAATACGGTTAATTCCAGAATAAATTGGGTTACTTCCGATAGGACACTGTGTACTGTTTAGCACAAGTTCTGCTCCGATAAGGATAAAGAGAATAAACTTATAAAAAATGGAGATCTTCAAACACATATCATAAAGCACTGACGTGAGATCTACATGTTTCAGATACACAGAGGAAAAAGCTGCAAATATTTTATTGTACGCAGAACTGTTTGAAACAATTACAGCATCCGGTGAAAAATTATTGAACATCAGCGACCTGGTGAGGAAATTAAAAATTTGCATGAAAGAGAAGCGAGACTGTTTTGGCATGAAGTAACTTTATCTTAATGTTGGCGAGCAAAATGCATTCCACGGGGCTTACGCTTGGACAAACAACCGGCTTTTGGAAAAGACAATTCTGTGTTTCTTCAAAAATGGGAAAACATTTTGAATAACTGTTCATTGGACGTAATACTGCTAACTATTGAGGAAACTAAACATCTACGAAATGGTGTCATGGATGAAATCAAGGCAGTGGAAATGCAATTGCATGAAATGAGTAAGGAACTTGACTATGCTTTGGCTTTGATAAAAGTCTATTGATGATTTTACCAATTAATTAAAAATATATAAAATAAGAAAGTTACAAAGAGACACTAGGATTATAAGGAAGGGACTGTATATGATTGGAAAAGGACAAACACAGTAAAGTATGGATAAAGACATAAGTACGTAAGATCTAGATGAAAAAATAATTTACATCTATTGTCCACCTCAGAAGGAGAATCTACTGATTCAAATCAGCAAGGAGCAACGTCTTTTTTTAGGAATGCCAACAGTTCAGGACAAAGCAAGAATGCCCCCTTTAGGAAGAAGACAAGGTGGAGGAAAAGGAGGAAGGTGATCATGGAGTCAAGACAACCTTTCAAAATTAAATCTCAATCTGGCTCAGACATCCCTTTTGAATAGGGGATTGTCATTTGGTCCTATATTGGGACTTAATGCTATGAGAACTGAAATTGATTGCTTTAAGTTTGTAAGAAAATTACACCTTATGAATATATTTTGGCCCACTGCAATTGTATCTAATGTTTCACATACAACTGAAAAAAAATTATGCAGAGATTATAAGGGAACCATCTGAATGTTGACACCACTCTATTTCTGCCTAATGCTAATCTTAATGCTAGCATCCAAACTTATTCCAAATTAGTTGAGAGAGATATTGATAAGCTGGTAAAAAAAAAAAAAAGTGATGTTATGTTAAAAATAATTGTCTAGACAGTTTTCAGAGGTTAATTATCTTATAATTCAACCAGCAGATAAGGGCGGTGCCATAGTAATTCAAGATTTGACAATTATAGATTAGAGGCAATAAAACAGTTATCAAACCCAGAATATTATACCCATTGATTTGTGATTCGACTACTGGAATTAAGGAATGCATCTATACAAATTTAAAATTGGCATGTGAAAATAATTGGATAACAAGGCAAGAATTAATTTTTTTTTCTCAAAAAATTCCCAATTAAACCAGTATTTTACATATTACCTAAAATACACAAGAATGTGCAGAACCCTCCAGGCAGACCAATTGTCTCTGGTTTGACAACTGAACATTTGTCTAAATTTGTTGATGATTGTTTGAGAAAAAAAAAGTTGAGCATCATTCTTAAAGGATTCGAGGATATCATAAATTGTCTTACAAAACTGAAAGTACAACAAAAAAGTTTGTTAGTAAGTTTTGATATACAAAAATTGTACCCATGAGTTAGGGTTAAAAGCTATGTCATTTTTTTTTTCTGAAAGACTGAACGATTTTACTTTTGAAAATCAATTCTATCAACAAGTAACGGGAACAGCTATGGGATCCCCATTTGCTCCAAACTTTGCCAATCTTTTTATTGGTAAATGGGAGGAGACCATTTATGACACCAGTAAGAATTATTTTGTGAATCATATTGTTGCATGGAAACGATTTATAGACTATATACATACATACAGTACTATATAGTTAAATAACACAAAATCATTAAATATATCAGGTAAAATCAATAAAAAAAAAAAAAAAAAGTTTTACAAATCGGTAATACTGTAATATCGGTAGCTAAAATGTTATTTTTAAAAAAAATATATTCAGTTTCCAATCATTTGATAATGGTAAAATGATAATCCATGTCATATACGTTACCAGCAAACAGCTACAACTCAATCACCAGCAATACACTTTGAATAGTACCTTACCTGTTACGGGTGTTCTTGCTGACATTTTCAGACGTGGCGCTAGCGAGTTCAACACCGTTTCCTCTAGTTTAGGTTCCACATTGTCAGAACAAACAGCTTGGTTGTTCATATTAATCGGCGGTTTTCATAATATTAATTTATATTTGTAACTTAAATCATTGGAAAGGTATCATTGCCAACTCTACACTCGTTCCTAAACCCACTGTACCAGAATATTATATCTGGGATCTGTTGCTCTCCCTTCTAGTGGAACTTGTGTTAATCTGCGATTGTTTAGTTTTCCTGCACATATCCAACAGGAAGTGTTGACACGTGGGAAACAGGAGGTCTGCTAAATTTCACCCTCTGATTGATAGAAGAAAAGCTACGTATTCGAGGATGGAGAAGATTAGCGTTGATCAGCGCACAATCAAGGAAGGAGATTATGTGGTCCTACAGAGAGAAAACGTGTTCAAAGCCGTGCAAGTGCAAATTAAAAGGTAGGGTTTCAGACGTCCATTTAGAAACCGGCACGAGAAACATGTAGGTACTGATTTTCAAACATATATCGCAGTGCAAGCATGCTACTAGTAAAGCCACACATATCCCCGTAGTTGACATTTATGAAATATGTGATGCGCGTTGTGACTTCAAATCACGCAAACTCTGACAGCAGCAGTAATGAAGCCATAGTTTTTAAAATCTTTGATTTCGTGGTCCGGTCCATCACTACACCAGTGATATAGAATGCAGCAGTGGTTCTATTTGGATTTATGTTGTTCAAGGTAGACATACTTGCAGTTTAAGACCTTACTGGTATGTTGTTTGCAATTAAAAGCTCGTAAAATGAAAGATCCCTTTTTTCATGCTTGTGTAAATTCATCATTTTCAGAGAGACGCCCGTTTGTGTCTTCATTCTCGTGAAGGACACATGGCACTTGTTGTCTTCACGCAGCAGCAAGATGTTCTATATCCTAAATACATTATAGGATAGCAATAGATGTAGCGATTTTCATTATGGACAGAAAATAATATATTTTGTGTTTCATAATTTCTACAAAAAAAAAAAAAAAAAAAATCACTTCAGTTGACATAATGAGAGTTAAGATTGTTTTGAAACCTTTATAAACCCCCAGTTTGACAATCGCAACAGTGTTTCAGTACTGTAATAATTGTTACGCTTGATCAACAGATCTGTTTTGCTTTAAACAGGAAAATAATCTTTGAGAAACAATGGTTGTACCTCGATAGTGTTATTGGCCAGCTCTATGGAACTTCTTTTGAGGTTGCTGCTGGAGGAACCCTTCAAGCACCAAAACAGAATCCTGAAAAAAATCCTAAAGGTAATTTCAATTTGCACATTTAGGTGGGGCAATGCTGTGCTTATGGTTAACTCTTTAAGAAACTGCTGTAGGTTTGTGAAGCGATTTCCATGAGCAGCTTGCTGAACATAATGCTAAAACACCCTCTACTTTATAAATGTGACCCGATGTTTTACTCAGCATTCAGCACAACCAATAGGATAACTTTAAATTAAGGAACTGCAACAATAAGGTAGACTGAACAAACAATTAATAGCAAGTGTTAAGTTTATTATTTTTAATAATAAATACACAAAGCTTCAAATCATTAATTTTCCACACTGCATGTTTGTTTTTTGTTTTGTTTTTTCCCTTTCTTAGGAACCAAGGAAGCTGGCATGGATAACCGGAACATTGTGGATGATGGAAGATCACAAAAACTCACAAGAGATGATATTGAGACTTTAAAAGAGCAAGGTCTAAAGGGGCAGGTGAATACATGTTTGTTTGAAATAACTGTTTTGCTTTGTTATCCCAGGCGGTGGATTCATGTCCCCAGTTTGAGACCTAACATGCTGTTAATTTCTTATGAACTGCCATTGTGCTAACTGGTAATATTTTGCCCTGTGCTTAGTTGGGTGTATAACTATATAAGGATATTGTTCATGGAACACAGGCTTTGTGATTGTTTTTTGTTTTCTCACCCTGTAGGAAATTGTCCAGCAGCTGATAGAAAACAGCTCAACATTTAGAGACAAAACAGAGTTTGCACAGGAGAAATACATCAAGAAGAAAAAGAAAAAGTATGTTTAAAGGATAACTGCCTGCCTCCAGACAGGAGGCCGTTACCTAAAAGCTAATTTAACATAACCAACATTGTGAGATAATCGTAAGAAAAACTTTTGAACAACTTCAGTTTTTATTAAACCTCTGTGTCTTCAAAAGATCTTGCGCTTCGGGTGGCTTGGGATAGTCATGGGATTTCACATACAAGAAGACTACATTTGATTTCCCAGTTAGACACTTGGGTGATGAAAACTATACAATGCGTTTGAACATATTGGTGGGTTTTGGGAAACGCACACCAAGATATATGGGAAGCGGCTGCACCTTACTGTAATATGTTGTATCATATGTCTTTATAGGTATGATAATACTATAACAGTCCTGAAGCCATCAGCTCGTATTCTGGCATTGATGTACCATGGAAGAGAACCTGGGAAAATCTGGTATGTGTTGAATTATTTTTTTTGTACAGCCTAGTGTGTTTTTAGTTGCAATTGATTCTATACAGTATAGGCTGTAAATTGTACTATGCTAAATATAAAGTCCTAAATGTTGTCTGGATTACTCAATTTTAAACATATGGTGATTGTAAAGTATGCTCATTCAAGCTTTCTCCACCCAGGTCTCTGCCCATGCAGGATTTTAACCCTTTGCAGTCCTTTTATTCAGAGCTTGTCAATAAAGCAGGTTTAAAATGCATTGAATCGCAAAAGGACACGGTGAACAGGGTGGATTTGCAGGGGTGACGTCAGACCAGAAATAGACTCCAAACACTGATGAATGGCAGCGAATCTGTGACGCTGTGGCGTCCAGAGTTTTATTGTAAATAATAAATCGTAAACAAAAACATTTAAAAAAACATACAAAACAAAGGGCGAGTTGGCCAAACAAACAGACAAACAAAACGGACATGGACAAACCCAACAAGTACCTTGCTGGAGCTTCCAGCACGAAATAACAATTGTTAATATAGTATCTCCTCCTCTCTCCCGTTCTCCACTCACGAACACACAACCCAGAGTGCGTGAAAACATGCAGCTTTTATGCAGCTGTACCGAGACTCGATTGCTAATCAGTCATTCAATTGGCGTCTCTGTACAACTGCACGTGAATTAATAAAAGTGCAATTCCCCGTGCTTACATATTATTTTACCTTCATGTGAAGTGCTGCGCAATCCTTGTGCCTAGATACAAATATACATTTTAAACACTCGTGCTCGTAACCCATATTTATATCCCGTGTATTTTATACATAAACACCAACGTTAACACTCTACATAAAACGCTTATAAACATAAAGGGGCAGGACACTCCGCCACAGACACTTGGTACTATATCTACAGCCAAGCCCCATCCCTTGTTTGCTGGATTTTTCACATACCTCTTTATAGATGTGCATACTGATAAATCCTATCCTGATCACTTGTTTTATCACATCTCCAAAAAGCTCAGCAAATGTCCGTGATATTCTTTGAGTGCTGGATGCAGAAGCAGAGCTAACTACCTTTGTTATGTCCACGTTATCTCTGTAGTGGATAGGGCTATGAGATACGCGACTTTTTTTTTCGGTTTCATTTGGCCATTGAAAGGTTTTCCACTTTTTCCGGAGAAAAAATGACTAGAGACCTGCGTTTTTACGTGTTTTTGATGTCGGAAGGGGTCTGACATTAGACGGAAAGGGAAAATTATAATGTCGGACCTGTTCCGACATAAGACTGCAATGAGTTAAGCTGTTGTGTGTACAGAGGGCACTGCCATGTTATAGATTTGTTATGACTGTACTTTTATATTTGTAGTTATTGTTTTTGTTTTTATTGACCTCCCTACCACAGTTACCTGCGTTATGACACACTGGCACAAATGTTGACTCTAGGGAACATACATGCTGGCAGTAAAATAATTGTGTTCGATACCTGTGCTGGGCTGGTCTTGGGAGCTGTCATGGAGAGAATGGGAGGTAAAGTATTTAATTTGCCTGTACATACAACTCATATCAGTGTTAAGGATTTAATTGTTGACATGTAATTGATATTTTCCACCTCATCCTAAGTATACTGTCTCCTTATATTCCTTGTCGCCCTCTCCTCTCATCCTCTACTGGCTTATGCCTTCTCATCACTCTCTTTCTTTCCTCCCGCTCACTCCTTCTCTCCCCTGTTTTGGAACCAGCGACCGCTTATCCTCAGGGCTGTTCAGTCTTTTACTGCTTTCCGTGGTCGTCTGAAAACTCACTCAGGGTTAGAAACTAACAGTATTGTGCTGCTAGTCCAAAAGACTAGTACCTTTTGAAACTTGGTAGTCCTATTGTAAACTTTGCTAAAAAAATAAACACTGTTATAAATTTAGATTTATTTATATATATATAGTATTTGCCTTTATATTTTGTGTGTGTGTGTGTGTGTGTGTGTGTGTATGTATATGTGTGTGTTTGTTTTGCATTTTATTGTCTGTAACTGATATACTTCTGTATTGTTTAATTTCTGTAAGTCACTTTGGATGTCTAAGTAATTAAATAATAATAATGAAGTATACATTTGGTAAATATGTTTTTTAAAGGAAATGAGCAACACATGAACATGCCTCCTTGAAAGTCTCAAAATGGAGGAAAGTTTTAAAAATGCATTGAGAATTTCCACTAAAATTGTTAATTTTAGCAGCTGTTTAGTTCATGCTGTATTTAGTATTAGTTTTTATCTTGCATGGTCGTGTGGTCACTGAGTCACATGCTCACTATTTCTTCTGAATGGCCAAAGGCAAAATGTCTCCCTTCCTTGTTTCACGTTACAGACTGGGGGATTGGCCAACCTATTTGATTAAATATCGTCCACAAATGCAATGGTGCATTAACAGATTGTGAAATACCTTATGCATGTTTACTCAAAGAATAGTAGCAATCTACAGTAGTGCAGTTGAAATCAAATCTGATACTTTCCAAAACTTGTAAATAACTATGATTTGTATTTTTTGTAGGGTACGGATCCGTAATACAGATGTATCCTGGAGGAGAACCTGTCAGAGCAGCAACAGATAGTTTTGGCTTTCCAGAGCACTTTTATAAAACCCTTCATGAATTTCCTCTCTGCAAGGTAAACAGCCTCCTTGATGGAACTCTCTGTCTTGACGAAGATCAAAAAGAAGCTGTGTCTACAGTAGATGAGAGTAATGGTACGACGAGCAACGCCCCACAAGATTCTGTACAGAAAACGGAGGAGGAGGTGGAGGGCAAGGGAGACAGTGCTCAGGCCGCTCCTGAGGAGGACTCCATGGAGGTCACCAGTGAGCTACCTAAAGATAGGGAGAAAGAGGAACGGGCTGCTAGGAGAGAAAATAAAGTAAGAGTGGCCTATCAGTCTTTTCTTTCATATGTCGTTTACAACTTGTTTCAGAGCCAAAGACTAATTTGGAAGTGATATCACAAAAGCCTGTTACTGAAGTAATTGTGGACATAATGAATCTGATTGTGTTTACATACGTTTTACATGTGAACATGGAAATGAGTGGTACTACAGGACATGAACTGATTATGAAAGTTGTCTAATTGTATTTTGATCATTGCTTTCATTATTCAGGTAATTAGCAAATGCTACCAAATTTAATCCAGAGTTAAAACTGATTTTATGACGCTTGATATAGAATCACCCTGGCCTGGATTAAATTAAAATTATGGCACAGCCACAAAGTAGAGCTTTCGCTGCACTGTAAAATTTGATATTAATTCAGGCCCATGTGGTATACATCTTGCAGGCTCAGGAAAAGAAGGTGAAACAGGAAGAGAAGAGAAAGAAACATAAGGAAGCTGCTGCTTTATTACAAGAAAGAAATGCTGATGGGTAAGATGGTTTATGTTTTACTGTGTTGTGTTATATCAGTCAATCAGTCAGTCTTTATTTTATATATCACCTTTTATAGTGGACCACCATCATAAAGCGATTTACAAGATGCAGTAACAAGAAGAAAGTCCATGATAATTTAAATACAGAGAAATGCATAATACATGATACACAGTAAAAAACATGCATACTACATTAAATACAGTGGAAAGTGCATAATACAGGATAGTAACATGTGAAATAGTAGCAGCAACTGCAGCTAATAGCAGATATCAGGCTTAAAGAGCATGGAAAGCAAGAGAGAACAGTTGGCTCTTGAGAGTTGATTAGTAAATCAAGCAAGCAACAGTAGGAGCATCACGCACCAAAGCTGGGAGAGAATTCGAAAGAGTCTAAACGAGCATTCTCCAAGTATGGTGCACTTTTGCTTGGGGATAACAAGCAGGCCAGAGTCTTGCGGGCAGGGACATAGCGGGTCAGCAGGTTAAGGAGGTACTCTGGACCTGTGTGATGAAGGTAATTGTAGGTGAGCAGGAGAGTTTTGAAAATAATCCTGAACTTTACAGGTAGCCAGTGCAGCTAGGCAAGACGGGGGGGGGAGTGATGTGATCGCGTCTAGTAAGGATCTTGGCAACGGCATTCTGGTCTAGCTGCAGTCGGTTTATGGTGCGTCCCGGGAGACCACCATATAGAGAGTTGCAGTAGTCGATTCAAGAGGAGACAAATGTATGACAAAGTATCTCCGCATCTGAGAGGGAAAGGTAGAGATGGACTTTGGAGAAGTTTCGAAGATGGTAGAAGGAAGATTTGAATACGGAGATGTAGGCATCAAAGGAGAGGTTGCTGTTAAGAAGTACACCAAGGCTTTGTACTGTAGGGGAAGGCAGCAGCAGACAGTTTCTGAGGTTCAGGGCAGCTATATTTAGATTCTTAAGTTGAGTTTTAGAACTTGCTAGAAGGAGTTCAGTTTTGCTAGTGTTCAGTAGAAGAAAACTGTCAGACATCCAGGCCTCGATGTCTTGCAAGCAAGAGAGCCAGACTATGGCAACGGGGCTACCAGGGTCGAGTTTTAAGTAGAGCTGGGTGTCGTCAGCATAGGAGTGAAACATGAGGCTGTGTTGGTGGATGAGGTGATCCAAGGGAAGCATGTAGATATTGAAGAGAATGGGCCCAAGAACAGATCCTTGGGGGACACCACAAGTGACTGGGTTTGTAACACCACTGCATCCAGCATAGAAAACAGACTGCATGTGGCCGGATAGGTAAGAGGACATCCAGGAGAGACAGGTTCCAGATCCCAGCATACTTCTGAAGGCGATCAAGAAGAATGCCATGATCTATGGTGTCAAAAGCAGCTCTTAGGTCAAGGAGGACAAGCACAGAGGGAGCATTGGCATCAGCATTGAGCAAGAGATCTTTCACAATCCGGAGCAGAACAGTTTCAGTACTGTGATATAGCCAGAAACCAGACTGTAGAGATTCAAGCAGATTGTTGTCCGTGAGATGTTTCATCAGCTGACTGGCTACAGCCCTTTGGAGAGTTTTTGAGAGAAAAGGGAGATTGGAGATGGGAAGTAAATTAGATGAGTCAGTCGGGTCAAGGGAGGGTCTTTTGGGTACCGGCGTAACTCGGGCAAACTTAAGGGCAGCAGGAACCGAGCTAGAGTCCAGGGACAGGTTGAGAGTGTGCATGATGGAGGGAGCAAGATCAGAAGCACAGAGACGGACAAGGTTAGTCGGCCAGGGGTCCAGGGGACACGTGGCAGTAGTTGATTTCAACAGTAAGACAGAAACATCAGCTGTGGAGATAGAGAGGAGGAGAGGGCAGGAGGTGCAGCTCAAGGAGCGTCAGGGTGGTCAAGTAGTGGACTGGGTTTGTGGTGGGCGAGCATAGAATAGATATTGTCGATTTTGTTCTGAATGAAAGAAGAAATCGTGACAGGTAAGAGAGGAGGATGGACGTGAGTTGGATCTGTCGGTGGCTGTATGTAGGATTTGGTCAATGGTCTTAAAGAGAATAATGGGTTTACCGTGTCCCATGGTTATGAGTTCTGAGAAGTATTTCACCCTGGCCACGGCAAGCGCACGCCTGTAGCTCACGAGATGGTCGGTCCAGATCTTTCTGTGAACCGTTAGTCCAGGTGACCTCCACTTGCGCTCGCACTTGCGGCAGGCAGATTTAAGCAGTCGAAGTTTAAGGGTGTACCGTGGGCAGTTTTGATCTTTTTGACAGTTCTGGTTGTAAGCGGAGCAACAGTGTCAATGATTTAAGGGTGGTGTTGTAGAGGGTCACCACATCATCATCTGGTGACGGGAGAGTACCAGTTAGAGGGGATGCAGAGACACATTCTGAGAGTTTCAAAGGATTCGGCAGGTTCTTGGGACGGAAGCAGACAACAGTATCATTAGCGGAGGAAGGAGCAGGGAGGTTAATATTAGCAGTTATTTAGAAATGGTCAGATAGAGAGACATCTGAGACGGAGAGAGATTGAGAAAGGCCAAGACAGTCCAGAAGTGTGTTGAAGTTGGTCACTAGGGGGGAGGAAGGCAAGTCAACATGAATGTTGAAGTCACCTAGGAGTAGGATTTTGTCAGTTGAAGTGCAGACGAGGGAGAGGAATTCTGAAAACTCTGCCACAAAAGCAGAGTTGTTGTTCTTAGGTGTACGGTAAATAACAGCATGGGTAACAGACATGGGAGAGGGGAGCTTGATGGTGAGATGCTCAAATGAAGAAAAGGCAGGCAAAGAAAGAACTGAGGAAGTGATCACAGAATTAGTAATAACAGTGCCCCCGCCTCGGCCATGAGGCAAGGTTTGTCAAAGAGGGATAGCCCTTTGGGGTGGCTAAATGCAGCAAGTGCATGTCGTTTACAGAGTACCAGGTTTCAGCTAGACAGAGAAGATCAAGATTACTATCGGTTAGAAGTTCGATCAGAAGCAGAGATTTGTTAGTCAGAGAGTGTCAGGGTAGAAATGAGGCATCTAGTAGCCATTTGGAGGATTTGGAAATGGTCCTTGGTCGCTCAGACTGCCCTTGGACGTATGTCCCTGAGACGGCTGGTGCTTAGAATGACTGGCGTATGAAGTACACCACCCACTCTATATCGCGGGTGTCGGGGTCAAATTATAAATCCGCTATATATCGAGGGCCGCGATATAGCGAGAGACCCATAGAAAAACAAATAAATACTGTACAACCACTCCCTTGTTTTCTTGGTGTCGGGGTCCAGTATCAATCTTCTGACAACCTGCTTTTTCTCATTTTTTGTAAAAAATAAAAAGCAGCACAGTTTTAATTCGTACAGCCGAGAGTAATTGCTTCATCAACTTCAGTCTCCAATTAATTTAATGAGTCTTCCTCGCCTTTCTCGAATGCACAAGCCCGCTGCTTTGAAATAATCCGTTCTCAGCAACAACATAGTAGGCTTGTTGCTAGGGAGCTGACGTCGCTGCCTTGTGGCTTTTGTTAGTGCATTGAAGCCACACGTGAACACCTCGTTAGCTAGAAATAAAAATCGCTTCAGCGGTTAGCTATTTAATTTGCTTTGACTTATTGTGCAATATATGTGTATATGATAACAGTACAATATTAATGCTTTGTTCAATTGTTTTGTATATTGTTGTTTGTGATGTACAACATGTGATGTATGAAATAAAATGAACAGTAATTCAAAGTGCCTATGTATATTGCAGCTAAGGTATACGTAGTTAGACAAAAAATTGGGAGCCAACTCCAGGACCATGATATATCCAAATCCGCAGTATAGCGAGGGGTGATATAACTAGGGGTGGGTGTATATATATTGTTGGAAGTGTGTGTGTGTGTGTGTATGTATATGTATATATGTATATATTACACAGAGTCAAACCTGCTTATGCAACCACCTTTATTTAGTGACCACTTTAAATTCCTCTCAATTATAGTTGTGCTTTTATTTAACTGCATTAGACAACCACCTGTCTACGGGCACTCTCCCCGTCTTCTCTAGCACTAGGTAGCTTTTTTTTTTTTTTTTTTTTTATTTAAACCTAGTTGATCTGTGGCACCTTAATAATTATATTAAAGTCTATACCTTTTACTCTTTTAGACATAGGTCTTATTCTAGAATCAATTTATATTTCTCCCCTGCTCTTATTAACTCAATGTTAAGAATTGATATACTGCCCATTCTAATTTCAGACCATTCCTCAGTCTTTTGTAACTTCACTGCTGTCACTGTTCATTCTCTAGCCACTAGATGGTGCTTCAGTGACTCTCTTCTGGCAAATTCTGAGTTTCTTACTCAATTAAGTCATATGCTAGAGGAGTTTATGCAGTTTAATACTGATAATTGTGATAATCTTCAGACCTTATGGAAAGTTGCAAAATGTTTTTTGTAAGGAAACTGAATTGCTGCCTCATATTTAAATTCCAGTGTGAACAAACGGTTCACATATCTTGAAAATGACATACAGAAGAAAGTTTACAAATGTGAGGAGGCCATTCTGCCCATCTTGCTTGTTTAGTTGTTAGTAGCTTATTGATACAAGAATCTCATCGAGCAGCTTCTTGAAGGATCCCAGGGTGTCAGCTTCAACAACATTACTAGGGAGCTGGTTCTAGACCTTCACAATTCTCTGTAAAAAAAGCACCTCCTATTCTCCATTTGTGACCTCTAGTCCTTACTTCTTTTTTTCAGTTGAATGCTTGAATTAGATCACCTTCTTTGTTCAAGACTGAATGGATTCAATTCTTTTAGCCTGTCTGCATATGACATGCCTTTTAAACCCGGAATAATTCTGGTCGCTCTTCTTTGCACTCTTTCTAGACCAGCAATATACTTTTTGTAGCGAGGTGACCAAAACTGAACACAATATTCTAGATGAGGTTTTGCATGCATTGTAAAGTTTTAGCATTACTTCCTTTGATTTGAAAGCAAGAGAGAACAGGTGGGTCTTGAGTTGATTTAACGCGAGCAACGGTGGGAGCATCACGCACCAAAGCTGGGAGAGAGTTCCAGAGAGTCTGAGCCATGAAGCTAAATGAGCATTATCCAAGTGTGGTGCACTTTTTCTTGGGGATAACAGTCGGACCAGTCGGAGGACCTCAGCTTGCGGGCAGGGACACAGCGGGTCAGCAGGTTGAGGAGGTACTCAGGACCTGTGTGATGAATTTTACATCGTATCGGGTCGAGTAAATAATTGTCAATTCGTGGTCGGATGAGGTTGATTTAATTTGGACCTGTTAAGCCCTCAGGATTCAAGAGTCTCCTGGTGTTCCATAGAAACCGCTGTAGTTCAACCTCATAGACTTCAAGACCTTCCAATTACAGGGATTGGTTGTAAAAATTAGATTTGATTCAATTGTAATGAATTCTTTAAGAATATGGAACAATATTGAAAAAATCACGAGTGGCCCTTTTCAATTTAGTCAATCCTGTCCAGTCTGGCATAATCTGTTATTTTTTTTCCTATCTGATCATCCTGGGGAATTTACACATTGAAAGATATTTTTGATGAAAATGGCATTTATTACATTCCAGGTCATTAGGGATAAGTACTGTTCTGGGTTCTTTCCTCTTTATGTATCTCAAGCTTAGGTCAGCTACACCTGCCTATGGTGTGCCGTGAAAGTCACTTTTACTGTGTCATCCTGAACTGTTACATATAAAGTAATTCAAAGGTTTTTGTAATTTGTATTATGTTAAATATTCTTCCTAGAGCTGGCGGTCAAATATAACTGGGTTTCCTACTGTAGGTAATAATTAAACCAATACATTCTCTTTATCAACAAGCTCTAAAAATCTTGTGGGAATTGTAAAGTGGAGAGGCGTAGAACAGCATTTGCCCAAACAGCTCTCTTGTAAGATGTACTTTATTCTGGAACTCACTTCTTTCAAGGTCTTAAGGGATTTAAAAAAAAGTTTTGTAACAAACTTAAGGCTTGGTTGAAACATGATCGGTTATGCAGTCATTAATTTATTCAGGATGTGTTTGAATTTGAATTGTGTATGTTGGATATTTATATTATATAAATTGTACTGTAACTTGATTATGTAAGCTGCTGAGATGCACTTTTAATGGGTAATTTATTACTTTAATGTTGTATATATATTTTAGTCAAATATTCAATAGGAGGTTATTACTATAGTTTAGAGCAGAAGTAATATGGAGATTTATTACAGTTGTCATCAATGTCTGCCCAGGGACTGTCAATGGAAATTAGCCCACTGACTAAATTGAAAATGCAGTGCATCTTGTCTCATGTAAGTGAAAACAAACAAAGGCAATTTTAATAGTACGGTTGCATTAATCTAAATATGTTTGTTACTGTGTGTGAGTGAAGGTTTGTAAATTAAAAGGCTATGGGTATTTGTGTACTCTGTATATATTTTTGCTTTGAGGTTTGGTTATGTATTTTTTACTTTTTTTTTTTTTTTTTTGGTATGTGCGAGACTTCTGCAGTTCAGAGTTTTCAGGACTTTGCGTGACTCCCTAAAATCTACTGGAGTTTTTCTAGCAACAGAACGTTGTTGCAAAGGAAAAAAAAAAAAAAAGTACTTGTCCGACAGGCAAAGTATAATGATAAAACTTGTACCTCACACACATCTTGTTGCACACCCCTGTACATATGACAATATCCTTTCACAACCCACAGTCTTACTGTGTTCTCCCTACCAAGGTTAACAACTAATTTGATTTTCCTTTTTAAGTTACATTCAACAGTTTATTTTGTTTTGCAGGTTGGTTATTGCTAGTAGGTTCCACCCTACTCCTCTGGTGCTGTCGCTACTGAAATTTGTAGCCCCATCTAGACCTTTTGTCATTTACTGCCAGCATAAAGAGGTAATTTTATGTCTAATAGTTTCATAATTTAACCTTTCATTTGTAGCAGTGTTGATCTAATTTTCATGTTTTTGTTTTAGCCTTTAATAGAGTGTCACACA
This sequence comes from Polyodon spathula, assembly GCF_017654505.1. Lineage (NCBI taxonomy): Eukaryota > Metazoa > Chordata > Actinopteri > Acipenseriformes > Polyodontidae > Polyodon > Polyodon spathula. Next base: position 25,649,595 of record NC_054539.1, read on the forward strand.
AAGCTTCGTGAACGAGGTGGGGTTATCAGCCTCCGATTATCAGAAACCTGGTTAAGACATTATCAGGTACATGTTTAAAGATTGAATATTAACAGTTTGGAGATGCATGGCAATTACAAGTATTGGTCATAATACAGACAATAGTGTAGGAAAATTAAATGTTTTTTTTTTTTTTTACTATTATAACTGTAATTATTTAATTCTGACTCTGAATTCAGTGGTAAAAAACCAACCGTTATCTTTCTCACAGTTGTTGTTTGTTTTGTTATTTGTTATTTTTAAAAGAAGGTACTGTGAAAGGAAAATGTGATCCATGGGATAGTGTTGAAAAAATTCCACCTGATTTGTACAGGCGCATTGTGGAACTATAAAGTGCAGTAACAGCCTTCATAAATATTGAAAAATGTATTAAATTAAAAATAGTTGCCAACACCACAACACATTTGAATATGTCTAATGTATTTTCCTTTCATTTTGAAGGTTTTGCCTAATAGAACTCACCCAATGCTGCTGATGAGCGGTGGAGGAGGTTATATTTTGTCAGGAATGACTGTTGCCATGGATACTGCCACATCTTCAGGACCTCAACAAACTGAAGAACCAGCACCCAAGAGACAGAAGCTGCAAGATACTGAAACTTAATTTAGCTAATTTTATTTTTCAGTTCTGCTTAGTTACACAGGAGAATTGGTTTTTAGGGGCGCTATAAAATGTGCTTTTCTATTTTTCCTTGTATATGTAGGACACAGAAATAAAATGAGCTTTTATGCTGAAGTTTGTTGGCTCCTTAGTCTTCCCTTTACCATGAAGTGTAAAGAGGAATTGTTACTCAAATACGTGTTTAGATTGCTTGTGAACTGTTACTACTGTAGTCGGAGAGGACGTTATGACACCCTTCCATCAACAGTATTCTAATCGAAATGGTTTTTCACAACAATATTGTAATTAGGAACAAATGTATTCCACAACATGAGCCGGGCTGCAATGTGGCAGGTTTGTACGTAATACTTCAAATTAAATAAATAATTAACAGAATTAAATGGACCTTGTGTATCCTTTATAGCAAATTTCATGCCTTACGTACATTTTAATAATAAATAGTAATAAAAAAAAAACAGACGTTACTGCCCAGTCTCAGCTCATCCATGACATACAGACAGCTGTTTTCAAAGAAGCGTTGTTAGCATCCTGAAGAATTCGAAGAGAAGTTTTTACAATTTCAGTGTTTCGTTATTGTGCTCTATTCTAACAAACAGTATCAGCTTGGACAGATCGGAAATGCTGATCAGACCCCCATGTTTTTCGACATGCCAAACATTACCACAGTTCACAAATTGGGAGAAAAAATAAGTGTGAGTAATCACGGCTGGAAATGAGAAGCAGTACATAATTGAAATGCTCTTATGGTCTTATTTTTTGTTTTAATTTAAATGAACTATAGCGGCCACTGGGGACTAGTAGCATGTAAATATTAGATAAAATATGTACCACTTTTTTGTACAGGACTCTTTTGCTTGTTGCACCCTGGCATTATTGGTAAGCTAAGAGGTCTTCTGCATTCACAGAAGGAAAGCTCACTTTTATTCTTCCTATAACAACATATTAAAATGAGGGATTTCTTGAGTGGCTGCAAAACCAAATCCTTGACATAAACTCCACAATAATCTGTGAAGCTTCAAAATGATATTAAAGCGCTATATATATATATATATATATATATATATATATATATATATATATATATATATATATATATACAGTGCCTTGCAAAAGTATTCAGACCCCTGACCAATTCTCTCATATTACTAAATTACAAATGCTACATTGAAATTTCGTTCTGTTAAATATTTTTTTTTTTTTTTTTTTTTTAAAAACACTTCAAGTTGTAACAGTCCAGAGGTTTTATGTTGGGAAATATTTTTAAGAAAAATAAAAAACTGAAATATCTTGCTTGCATAAGTATTCAACCCCCACACATTAATATTTGGTAGAGCCACCTTTTGCTGCAATAACAGCTTTAAGTCTTTTGGGGTAAGTAAGTACCAGCTTTGCACACAGTGTCTGAGTGATTTTTGGCAGATTTGCTCCAGGTTGTTCAGGTTGGTTGGACGACGCTTGTGGACCGCAATTTTCAAATAGTGCCACAGATTCTCAATGGGATTGAGATCAGGACTTTGACTGGGCCACTGTACGACATTCACCTTTTTGTTCTTGAGCCACTCCAATGTTGCTTTGGCCTTGTGCTTGGGATCATTGTCCTGCTGAAAGGTAAATTTCCTCCCAAGCTTCAGTTTTTTAGTGGACCGAAGCAGATTCTCTTGCAGTATTTTTCTGTATTTTGCTCCATCAATTCTTCCTTCAGTTGTAACAAGATGCCCAGTCCCTGCTGATGAGACGCATCCCCACAGCATGATGCTGCCACCACCATACTTCACTGTAGGAATGGTGTGTCTTGAGATGAGGGTGTTAGGTTTGGCCAAAAAGCTCTATCTTGGTCTCATCTGACAACAAAACCTTTTCCCACATCACAGCTGGGTCACTCTCATGCTTTCTGGTAAAATCCAGACGTGCTTTCAGATGGTACTTTTTGAGTAACGGCTTCTTTCTTGCCACCCTCCCATACAGGCCAGTGTTATGCAGAGCTCTTGATATGGTTGACTGGTGCACCATTACTCCACTCCCAACCACTGAACCCTGTAGCTCCTTCAAAGTGATTGTTGGCCTCTCTGTGGCTTCTCTCACAATTCTCCTTCTTGTCTGAGCGCTGAGTTTTGAGGGACAGCCTTTTCTTGGCAGTGCCTGGGTGGTGTGATGCAGCTTCCACTTCCTGATTATTGATCCAACTGTGTTCACTGGGATATCCAAACACTTGGATATTATTTTGTACCCTTTCCCTAATCTATGCATTTGTATTATTTTATCTCTAACTTCTGTAGAATGCTCTTTGGTCTTCACTTTCCTTCAGATTCACAGCCTTACCAATGATCTTTCAACAGTGGGGTTTTTATCCAGAAAATGTGACAGCATCTTTAATGATTCATAGGTGGAGGCCAATGGTAAGGTAATTGTGTCGTCGTTAGGGCAATTTCTTTCATCGTGCAAACTGGGAGCTTCCACAGCACAGGGGTTGAATGCTTATGCAAGCAAGATATTTCCCAACATAAAACCAATGTCACCTTACAATAATTGATTCTGAGTTTCAGTGTTTAAAAATAAAATATCAAACGGAACAAAATTTCAATGTACCATTTGTAATTCGGTAATATGAGAGAATTGGTCAGGGGTCTGAATACTTTTGCAAGCCACTGTGTGTGTGTGTGTGTGTGTGTGTATATATATATATATATATATATATATATATATATATATATATATATATATATATAGATATATATAGATAGATAGATAGATAGATAGATATAGATACACACACACTGAGTGTACAAAACATTTGGAACACCTTCCTAATATTGAGTTGCACCCCCTTTTGCCCTCAGAGCAGCCTCAATTCATCGGGGCATGGACTCTACAAGGTGTCAAAAGCATTCTACAGGGATGCTGGCCCACGTTGACTCCAATGCTTCCCACAGTTGTGTCAAGTTGGCTGGTAGTGGATCTCTACTCAAAGTAGCTTGTTTCATCTCGTCCCACAGATGCTCAATTGGATTGAGATCTGGCGACTGGGCAGGCCACTGCAGAAAGCTGAATTCACTGTCATGTTCGTGGAACCATTCCTGGACAATGTTAGTCTTGTGGCATGAGGCATTATTCTGCTGAAAAAATCCATTAGCAGATGGATACACTGCTGCGATGAAGAGATGCACCTAATTGGCAATGATGTTGCTCCATTTTTATCAAGGGGCCGAATGTGTGCCATGAAAACACACCCCACACCATGACACCACCACCACCAGCCTGCAATGTTGACACATGGCATGATGGATGCATGTACTCATGTGGTTTTCTCCATACCCTAGTCCTCCCATCAGTGTGTAACAGCAGGAACTGGGATTCATCACACCATACAATGTTTTTCTAATCCTCCAGTGTCCTGTTTTTGTTCCTTAGCCCATTGCAACCGCAGTTTCTTGGGTTTTGCTGAAAGAAGTGGAACTCTGTTAGGTCATCGGCTGCCTTATACACCATTTGTGTCAAGGTACGATGAGTTGTGCATTCTTTTATGGGTCTTTCAGCACCAATGTTATACTGGACTGTCAGTTGACTAACTGTAGACTTTATGTTGCTCTGCACAATTCATGTCAGCCTCCTTTGGCCTCTTTCATCAATGAGCCATTTATTATTTGATTAATCTTTCTAAACTTCACTGCAGTCAACCCCAGTGGTGCCTTAGTGCAGAGTGCTCATCCAGTGTCCCTCAGGCTGTGACAGGCGGCCACATACTGGGAAGCTAGTGGGGATGGGGGAAGGAAATAGTTCATTTTTCAAAAGAATTTTTCCTCATTTGGGAGTATTTATTGTAATTTAGTTGAAAGTGTATCTCTGTCTCGACCTGTCCTGTCTCACAGTGACCACACAGCCAATCTCTGGGCAGCCAGTTTTTTTTTTTTTTTGTATCTACCTTTTTCTATGGCCAGGCTGTGGTCGCTTAGCCTGTATTTGGTCAGGATCTGGTTCTGCCTTGTATCTCTGACAGTGAAGAGATACTCTGCGAGGGTATAGTTTCTGTTTAAGGCCCGGTAGCAATCAAGATTATTTGGGGATTTAGTTTCATTGTCCCAATGTTCCAGATAAGATACTTTGTTTTGTTTTATAATTTAGTTGACTCTGGCAACTGGTGAGCAGTGCTGACCTGAAGCTAGTGTTAGTAGGGGGTCAGTGCAGTGAGCTTCAGGGCCAGCTGACTGAGGGGACTCTTTTCTGGGCTGAGCTTTTGGGTTTGCAGGGCCTTGTACTGTAGTGAGGCTGGGGGGCTTGTGCGGAGATGCATCCAGAATTTTAGTGCTCTTTTTCAGCTCTAATTCAGCCCTGTATGCATAATTAGGTGTTTTCCTCTGTACTTATTTTTGCAGAATGCTTGTCCAATTTTGTAGTTCTGCTGACTGGGTGGGCCCCATACCTCACTTCCATATAGCGCAATGGGCTGGATGGCGCTGGCAGAAATTTTGGACCAAATTCTAATGGGTATATTTATTTTATATAGCCTTCTTTTGATGGCATAGAAAGCTTTGCCAGCATTTTCTTTTAATGCATTCACTGCTAGGCGAAAGCTCCCTGATGCATTGATTGTTAGTCCGAGGTAACTCTAATTCAGTTTGTGTTCTATGGCGGTGTTGCCTAGAGTAAAGTGGTATCTTTTTTCCTGAGATCTGGAATTTTTTTTCAAATTCACTGCCAGGGCCCAGGTCTGACAGGAGGACCTCTCTGCATAAACCAGGAATTTGACTTCCATATGGTGAGGCCAGGAGCTGTAGAATGTTCCTCATCTCTATATCAGCTATATTTA